>NW_022146440.1:1872368-1907904 GCF_002938485.1 Sitophilus oryzae
TGTATCTAAAAATCAACCAGGGATAACTATAATAAACATAACTCTATTAATAATTAAAATAATTCTTTAATTGATTATCTACATGGTGGCGCACATGATTCGCCTCGGTTGATTAAACGAAAACGGAAATATGTAGAAATAAAATATTTTATGGGTATATTGGGGAGGCAATGTGCATAATTCAAAATAATTTTGAAATCTACAGGGTGTTTCAAAACTAAGATCCATACCAAAGCTATATTTTTTATTATGGAACACCCAATATTTTATTTAATTTTTGGATTTTTGGCCCAAAAAAGGTATTTATTATACGGGTTAAATATGTTTAAAATCTTTGGTTTTTGAGATATTTTAATATGCTTGCTACAATAGAATATATTATCAACACCCAGTACATTACTTTTCAGAATTAATTATTCTTGTGCTGAGTTTAAAGAGAAATAAACTTTACTAGCAATCAAATTTTTCAGTATAGTATATTTCTCTGGCCTAAAAGTCAACACAAGAATTAATTCTGAAAAGCAATGTACAGGGTGTTGACAATTTTTTTTTATTATAGCATGCATATTTAAATATCCCAAAAACAAGAGTTTGTTAATATATTTAACCCTTATTATAAATGCTTTATTTTGTGTCCAAGTATCCAAATATCAAATAAAATACCGGGTGTTCCATAAGAAAAAATATAACTTTGGCGTGGATCTTAGTTCTGACATACCCTGTCAGAACAAGACTTTTCAAAATAATTTTAAATTATGCACAATGCCTTCCCTCATATACCAAAAAAACATTTTGTTTCTCCATCTTTTCTTTTTCGTATAATCAACCGTGGCGAATGAGGTGCGCCACCCTGTATAATAGGTTTAACTGTTTGCATTAATAAAAAGAGTAGCTATTTGGGTATAAGACGAAAAAATGTGCGTTAGAACATGAGGAACTAATTCCTCCAGCTCAATAATAAAAAATCGTTTTAGCACGTGATATGTATTTTTTTAAATATAAGACAGGGAATATAAATTTGTAAAATATTACATCATTGCTGACCATCGTCAATTACCTATATACTGATATGCAAATTGAAAATATTTCAAAAATGGTTAAAGTTAGAACTCTCGTGTATGGATTTTGACGAAGACTTACAATTAGAACAAATTAAATCGATTGAAATATGAGTTATTCCTTTACTTAGTATAGTCAAACAATGATTTTCGATATTTTGGTGGAATGAAACGGATTATTTTGATATCTAGATTGTTATTTCTGGGGTACTGGAGACAAGTTTTTTGAAAACATTTGTTTAAGCAAAATAAAACACTAATTCACCACAATTAATCCACCAAAACACTTACTTTTGCACTGGACGCGCGTTTCTCTAACCCTATTAGCATCATCAGCAAATGATTAATAAATTAACTGATGACTAATAATTTAATAAATTTTTAGACATTCTGTAGATCTCATCATTCACAATTTCTAAAAATCTAATCATTTGGCTGCAGCACTCCATGTCGAATGAGGTGAATAACTCTGTATATATTTAAATATCAATTAACCTAATCATAATGTGCTAAATGTTAATATACTTTTCGTCATATTGATATGGGCATGTAAAATCTTAAATAGTTAAATAGCATTACATATACAGGGTATATGTCAAATTTGACGAATAATCATCCAAACTCTGAAACACTATTAAATGCCAGCAGAAACGTCGCGCTAGTGTTGACTTTGTACATGATTTTAGATTATCTGTCGACAAAAAAATATTCTTATTTTATTTTAACTTAATTTATTTTATTCTAACGCTGTAACAACCAATTTATACCTATACAATAATTTATTAAAATATTTGCAAGTTAACATTTTCCTATTAGTAAGATGATCATGATCCTTATTAGATCAGCAAGTTTTTTTCTCTGTTGAAGTATCTTCAGGCTTTATAATGCCAGCTTAATTTTTATCACATAATCAAGATGTACTCCCACTAAATCATAAAAATTAAAATATCTATAAAATTATTTGTCCAAGGGGTTGACAACGTTAATAGTATTTTGAAGTGATATGAATTCTCTATTGAATATCGCAATAATATACTAGGTGTTACATTTAAAACAAAAGAGTAACTTTCTTTGAAAGATTACAATTGACCAATATTTTTTTACCCTGTGTAACTTTTCGGTTCAAGTTTTAATTTGATTTAAAGTATAATGGTTATTTTAACTGCCTATATCAGGCTAACTATGAATTACAATTTAGGTACCTAAATTTTTTGATTGACATCTAAAATTTCTTTTTAATTTTTACAAAATGTTAAATGTATCAAAAGCCTCACATATTTTTTTAAATAATACTTATCTTAGAGATATAGGTACATAAATACGATACGATTCAAACCACGATATTTTTTTTTACTTTATTCGATAGAAAATAACACTCTGAATAGAATGAGATATCAAATGTCAACTTTTGACATTTTCGCATATGGTTTATTTGAAATTATAACTTGCGGTTCGTAACGAAAATTTGACTCGAAAAGTGTGTAGTATCAAAATTATTCGTAAAAAAATGCTTTTTCCAAATATGCTAATGAGCCACCCTCGTTCAATTTGAAAAAATTGAGATATGATTAAAAGTACGATTTGGGCATTTTTTAACCGGCCAGGACAAGACACTAAAAACATTAGACGATCAAATTTATTTTTCCAAGGCTTCTTTATTAAGAATTAGTATTTTTAACACAGCCAAGTTGTAGTCATTTCCGGTGAAGCAGAAAGTGACCAAAAACAATTGAATACGTCAATCAATCCTAATTTATGTCATCTACTAACATACCAAATCTCGTTTTTTTATCTGAAAAAATAAAAAGTTATAGTGGTGTGCCACTTTGAGACGCACCCGGTATATGTTATCAATTTACTAGATAAGAAAAGTAAAGTATTTTAAGTTAATGTCTCCTTTTTGCTGCTAAGGCTAATCTGGACGAGGCCTACTTTATTAACGCGGAATCCGATCCATGGTGCTCGGTCAGTGTCATTGGCAATAGCCTATCGAATTGGCAAGTGTCTAACTAAATCGGCTCTTACGAGATATCCAGTCTCATCCGGCCGCGAACCGGCACGGCGACGTATTTTACCCTAGATCCGCCACTGGGTGAAAGACAAGTGACCAGAAACAATTGAATACGTCAATCAATCCTAATTTATGTCATAAATGCTATGTCATATGTTAATACCACTGTCACAAATTAACTACAACAGATGCGAAAGAAAGCGACTGCATCGGAAACCGCTTGGCAAACCCGACACGCCTATTGAGTGGTGTAAATACACCAGTCGTTTAGTCCGGAAACCTATGCTGTGTCGTATTCGCTTGCTGGAATGACATAATGCGTGGTTATATGTTTCTTTTTAAAAACGCGTGTAGGATTTTTGTTCAACTTTTGAACTGTTATTTCTAAGTTTTGGTAATTTGTATATCTTATTTAAAAATGGGATGCAAATGTGTTTTATTTATAAGGAAAAAAGATATTTATAGTATAAAAAATTAATTTATTTAACAAAATTTAATTAAAAATGTGACAAAATAGTTACCTTTCTATTGGTTCTATCGGACTTTTTTCGACTATATAAATTTTTATTTGTAAACTTTAATACATCAAATATTTTCAATCTAATAAATCATTTAATGATGTAAATAAGAGGAAATTTCTCACATGGGTGGTCAAATTTTATAGTTTTCATTATATCAAACAGCCTCTGAGAAATGTTTTCAGCTCAAAATGCCTTTAATTATGTTTGACTACATCATTAAAAAGGGTCTTCAAATACATCAATGTGATATTTGTCTAAAATTTGCAAAAGAATTTGACCACCCATGTGAGAAATTTCCTCTTATTTACATCATTAAATTATTTATTGGATTAAAAATATTTTATGCATTAAAGTTTACAAAAAATAAAGATTTATATAGTCGAAAAAAGGCCGATAGAACCAATAGAAATGTAACTATTTTGTCACATCTTTAATTAAATTTTGTTAAATAAATTAATTTTTTATACTATAAATATCTTCTTTTTTTTTCCTAATCTCCTACGAGCTGATATAATATGACGAGCAATCTATTAAATTACTGTGAGATTATACAGAAAAGTCCACAGACTTCGAGACATAGGAAAATCAAGTCCATTTAGCGTGTGTCCAAATTTTGACAAGTTTTCAAAAATGAAAGTTTTGTTTAGACTGACGTTTAATTTCACCTGCCTTCTCGGTGAATGATTTCTTTTTATGGGGGTACATAAAATCTAAAATTTACGGCCATGAAGAAATTCAAAACTTGGAGCAGTTAAGGCAGAAAATATTTAATGCCTTTGACACTGTCACCCCTGATATGTTATCCAATGTGAGGAGGGGATTTTATGATCGTTTGGTTTAATGCAAGAGGGAGGCACTTTTGAACAATTTTTGTAATTTTTTAAATTTCATTATCCTGTTTTTTTACCGTTTACCCATTACCTACCTTGACGAACATGGGAAAACGAAGGTCCTTTTCAGGACCACAAATATTTTGATTGAGAAAATTGGTAACTTTTTTTTGGATTAAAAAACAAAAGTTGTTAATATAATATCAATTTAAAAGTGTGTTAGTACTTTTAATACACACTATGATATAAACTTTATTATTATTATAATGTACATTATTAATACTATTGTTCATTCGAAATGGCATTAAGGCCCAATTGCAACAATGATTTAAATTTTTCTTAAAGATAAGTAGAGCTTAGAATGAGCTGTATTTATATTTACTTTAATATTCACCTTAATTGACTGATACAATTTTTGAATTTGAGTTGTTTTTATGATACTAACAATTTTAGTTCAATTTTTAATAAAATTTATTTAATATTAATAGAAATCCAAGAGATTTGAAACCTCTTTTAGCGATTTATAACATTCTCAAATTAATTACAGGTGCCCTTATTTTCTATGAAAATCACACAGCTTTTTTCATAGTCGCTGCAGTTGCTATAGCTATAAAAAACTAATTTTTTAAGATGTGAAAATTGCGACACACGCTAAATGGACTTGATTTTTCGTATGTCTCGAAGTATGTGGACCTTGGGTGGACACCCAAACAAATAATAACCCAAACTATACATTGATGCGGATTGTCTATGAACTCTTTCTGAAGGTCACAGAAACCTGAACGCGTAATTCGGTGTTCTTTCGCATCTGTTATAGGCAATTTGTGCCACTGTTATCTGTGATTAATACACCAAATCTCGATTTTTTATCTGAAAAAATAAAAAAGTTATAGGGGGGTGAGTCACTTTTGAGACGCACCCGGTATACTCCTGTCTATAAAACCTGTCAGGAGTTTCAGGACTATTAAGGGACTATTAAGTTCGTAGACACCTAGTAATAAAACAGAAATAAACTTAGTCAAAAGGAGGGAACGTTTCTATGAAAATAATTTAAATATTCACCCCCAGGTAAGTTAATAATCCCGTGTTCTAATAGTTTATTTATGGCATAAACTTCCCCCAATAAAGTTAATGCTGGTTAACAATAGGTTTAATTTTGAATTTTATTGGGCATTTATAGATGGAATTACTGGCGACAAGCTTTTCCAAACCAGCAAGACGTGTCGGACGGTTTAGGTAAAACCTATCTATAAAATAATTCAAACTTTTATATAATTGAAAGATTTTTTTTCCTTGAAAAGTAAAATAAAAAATTCATTAAAATTTAATAAAAAATTAAACTAAGCTAAGCGAACTTGTAAATATTAAAAAAAAAAACTAAGTATTTAGGCATAAATCTGTTCTTACAAAGTTACCTTAATTTTTGACAGCAAATAATCTTAAAAGAAAATAGATACCCTGTGATCGAATAACGGCGTCAGCGATGGCTATGAAATGAAGATCGCTGTCATTTTATATGTAAAATTATATGGAAAATGCCATCGATTCGTCATTTCCAAGCCAACTGGGTGCCGTTTTTTTTTCGATCATACGTAATTTTCTATTTTGGATCCTAAAAAAACTCTTAGTGAACCTGTTGCTTGAAAATCGCTGTATGAAAGTCTCTGTATTAAATCTCTGTCTCCAGTTGGCTTTGAAATGAACATCGATGACATTCCTCATATAATTTTAGATATAAAATGACAGTGATCTTCATTTCATAGCCGTCGTTGAACTCGCTGACGCCGTTTTTTTTTCAATAATGTTATACTTATGGTACATAAAAATATGCTTAAAAGATAATTGACAGTTCAAATTGCCGCAAGTTAAAAATATTGTCGGCATATCAGGGAAAAGTGCTGTGATTTTTAAATAATACATTGGTGCATAAGAAAGAAATGCAAATTAAGGAACTAAATATTTCCAATTTAAAACAAATACTATAGAGATATCGTTAAAAAGTATCCTTGTCAATATCCAGTACCTACATTCTTATAAAAATATTTATTGTTTATAGATCTATAATCACAGTTAATAAATCTTGCTTACCTTTTGAGAGCAGAAGCGGTTTATCATCAGTATCGTTACCATTGTTTCTCTTATATTTTATGTATTCATCATGTAACTGCACTATGTACGGTTTAACTTTCTGATTCAAGGTCCTAGCCACAAAATCCATTTTTAATCGCTAATGAGTGTCTTATCACTAAACGATTTACAATATCAGTTTATACTGATGAAGTATGGACACAAACGTACAGAAGCACTAAACAAACCACTCTGTGAAAATTTTATAGAATTGTCTGGTAAGGAGCACAATATGCAAATAAGTAGAAAAATTTAAAGGCAATCTATTTTATTGGTAGGACTTTAGGGGTAGCCAGGGTGTCATTGGAAGTTTTCCTTCCAGGTAGGTATAGCAGTAAACTAATGCTGGATTCAGAGTTCCGTAGCCGTAAGACGTAAGCCGTATCGTTAGCCGTAAGACTTAAGACGCAAGGAAAGCCATTCATAGTTGCCGTAAGACGTAACGATAACTTCATCGTAAGCGTGCGCATTACCGTTTTTAATAGGTTATGTTGTTGTTTGGGCTGTGAATGTTGTGAATAAAACTGGTGTACATTCAGTACTAACTTTCACATACACACATTCAGTACTAATTATTTTTATTGTTGTGGTATTAAAGTAGGGTTACCAGATGAAAACTTGTCCACCCCGGACAAGCCGTCCCAAAAATCCGGACAAAATCCGGACGTCATAATTTTTTAGCGATATAAGAGCAAAAATAGCATTTTGTTTTGTTAGGAGTAAAAATTATACTTTTTGCAGGGAGGCTGTGGAGTGGACGTTTGACATACAGGCGAGGCACAAAATATCATTTTTACTCCAAATAGAACATGCTATTTTTTCAAACACCACAAATAATTTTTTAAACAATTTCAAACGTTCTAAATAAAACGCTGGTTGAATTTGACGCTATGTCAGATTTAATATATTTCGTTCTTTTGTTCTTAAAATCAGGATAACAGTTGATTTATACATATATCACAGCATAATGTAACGGATAGCAAGTGTTTAATTGTTATCCACAAATATAATATCCACACAATATTGATTTGTCCACACTGTGGCTAACGTTTGTTTTAAAATATGAAAATAAAACAGAGACCTTTTGATGTTTACCGACCTAGAACGAGACATGCTAAATTTTTTTTATACAAAAATAAGACAAAAATGTCTCAGAAATGTCTTCGATTTGTCGCAAATTTGTCTTGAAGCTTTAACAACCCCTCTTGTTTAGTTCTAGGTCTCGGTCTTGCGATCTTGGTCTTGGTCTTAGATCTTGACTTGATAACACCATGACTGACCAGTGCAAGATTCCTGCAATAACGAAATCAAGACCAAGCATACAAACTTCTTGCGGTTTTACATTTATTTTTGACGTTTAAGGGTGGCTGCAACGACGTCCCGTAATCCTGCTGTTAAAACAAAATAACTGGTTTTTATCTATAAAAACCAGCTGTTATGTTTTAACAGCAAGATGACAGAGGACGTCGTTGCAGCCATCCTAAAAGATATAAGAAATTACTTATTTGTTCAAAATCACTGTTTTAATTTATTACAAATAGTGTGTTTTCTTTACTATTGCATAACAGTTTAAGGAATGATAATCTGATTCGATATAGTATATAGAAAAATAAAAAAAAATCCTAAGACAAAAATATTCAAATAATTTCTTTCTTTAAAGTTTTATTTGCATTAAATTACTAAAAATACTATTTATTTAAATATTTTCTATGTAGAAACTGTCTCTGGTATAATTCTGATAAAAAAATTAAAGACTTCGAAGAGTCCTGAAGCAAGTCCAAGACCAAGACTGTTTGCATTTGTTCATCGCTAACTGTAAAGGTACGTGCACACTGACCAGAGCTGCACGCGTCGCATCGACCGAAGAAAAATATTGTTTGTGTTACAGTATGTCTGTCCGTTCTGTGGCTACGGGGTATCCGTGAGAGGGGAAACGATATTCTCTCGATGTTTTTCTTAAAAAATTAGACGACGCGTCCCATCAATAAAAATTCGACAAATTTCCAAGTAAAATGTTTTTTGTCCGCATTCCTTTCATAGACACAGATCCAGCGGACGAACTGTACTTTCAATGAAGGTCCGCACACTAGCCAGAGTCGCACGAATCGCATCGACGAAAATGCGGCCAGCATTGTTGGGCAGGAATAATTTTCGGTCAATGCGGCTAGTGCTGCTGACGTCACACGCAATTCCTTCCACAATATGCGGGTAGCTGAATCGAACTAGCCGATGAGGAGATTAGAAATTTAATATGCTAAGAAAGTTCGCAAATTTTTCATGACTTTTTGAAATATTGAAAAATTTTTAGTTCGTCCTTAATTAAATATGGTAATAATGTGTGGAATTCCCCTCCTAACACGCTTATCACTGCAGACAGGATTACGGAAGCGACTGCCGAGAATTGCGATTGGCAAATACGGGTGTAGTAGGAGCAAAAAGAAACAAAAAGCGAATAAAGGATGATTCTCACTATACCTTCCATATCAGCACCCTTCCCTTTCCCTTCCGTTTACATAAAATATATCATGTAAATAAATCGGACAATGCACACTATCCGTTCCGTTTCCCTTCCATTCCATATAATTTCCTTCCGTACATTTTTTTTGGCGGACGGACTTAAGCGTATCGGAAACAGCGTTATCAAGTTCTTACATTTGTACCAGCTCTGTTAAAATTTTGCTGATATTTATTTAGTCTTTCACCTCTTAATTAAATCTATTACCTTTTTCAAAAGATAGAAATTTTTTAAATAAAAATTTCGTAATGATATAAATTGTACAATACTACTACTGCCATTACTCGCTGACGAGTATTTGACACGCATCAGAAGATGGTCACGCAAGGCGTTTTCTTTCATGAGCCTTTCTGTGACTGAAAAGCCCAATACGTGATGTTATTTGTCTACCGCACTCCGGACATTCAAAAATCTCATTGCTTTGTTGCCTCTTAACTTTTTGGTTCTCGCTGTTAACTGAGCTGCTAACTATTGTCTGCTGCTACTTCCCACTCATTCTGCACATTAATCCCCTTTAAGTTTTCGTGGAAAATGTCCTTGTACCTTTTGAGTTGTCCACCTAGCCTCCTCTTACCGTCTACAAGCTCACCGTAAAGCAGTGATTTTGGTATGCGGTTTTCTTGCATTCTGCATACGTGACCAGCCCATCTTAATCGGGATTTTGTAACCATGACTTCAATACTCTCGCAGTTAGCTTTTTCAAGAACCGATACGTTTGAGACGTGATGGAACCATTTAATTCTTAAGAGTTGTCTAAGGTGTCTCTGTTGCAACTTGTTTAATGCGTTCATGTGTCGGCGGTACGGCACCCAGGTTTCGCTCCCAATAACATGGTGGGGATTATTATTGCTCGGTACACTGCAAGTTTCGTTTTTGTGCTCAGGTCATGGTTGTAGAAAACCCTGTCTTTTAATTTCCAGAATGCTCTTGAAGCGCTGCTAATCCTGTGCTGAATTTCAGAGTCGATATTGGCCTTTTCCGAAATCAAACTGCCGAGATAATTGAATGCCGCCACACATTCCAGTAGTTCGTCTCCGATTTTTATAGCATTGTTGTGATCTTCCAGGGAAGTGCTCATGATTTTAGTTTTGTCGATGTTTAGCTTAAGACCCAAAGCCTCGTATGCCCAGGTATATGTGTTCAACATTTCTTGTAATTGCTGTACAGTTTTTGCAACTAGAGCGCAGTCATCAGTGTATTGAAGTTCTGTGATGAATTTTGTACGTGTTTTTGCCCTGAGTCTTTTTATGTTGAACAGAGCGCCGTCGTATCTGTATCTAATGCCCAATCCTCTCTCCTGCAGTTTGCTGTCCACTATAATGGAGTGCGCTGCCATGAACATGTTGAATAGGAGAGGCGCTAAGACACATCCCTGCCTAACTCCTGTATTTGTTAAGAAGGGATCGCTCAGCAATCAGCGATCCATGATGTGACACTCTTGACTTGTTGTTGTTATGGAGGCTTTTACACACTGTAAGAAATTTGATGGGTACTCCGAACTTTGTCATAATTGCCCAAAGTGCATCTCTGTTCACAGAGTCGAAGGCTTTTGTTAGGTCGATGAATGCAACATAAAGTTTAGATTGCTGTTTTTTTACTTTTTCCAGTAGTTGGCGGATGGAAAATATGGAATCGGCGCGGCAGTGCCGCGGTTAGTGCGAAAACCCGTTTGCGATTCTGGAAGGATTTTTTCTATATGTGAGTGCAGGCGGTTTGACATAATTTTTGCAAGAATTTTTCCTCCGATAGCCAAGAGTGAAATTCCCCAGTAGTTTCCGCAGTCTGATGCACTTCCTTTGTTCTTATATATTCACTATATTTGCATTGCAAAAGTCCTGAGGCACCTCTCCGCTTTCCCATATGACATCGAAGAGAGCCTTAAGATGTCCAATAAGTTCTTTACTTGCACACTTATAGATTTCCGCCGGAATCGCGTCACAGCCAGCTGATTTGTTGTTTTTAAGCTGTTTTATGGAGACCTTTATTTCCTGTTCTGTTATTGGGATATCTAATACATCGAGGCTGTTATACTGAGGTATTGTGTTTAGTGCTTCTATATAGGGGTTATTTTCTTGGCTGTAATGCTCTTTCCAGCGGTTTCTGATTTGCTCTTCCTCTTTTAGGAGTTCGCCATTTTGTGCCATGATTGGGCAGCTTGTCTTCTTGGTTGGGCCGTATACTTCTTTTACAGCCTCGAAGAATTTACGGTAATCGTGATGCGTGGCGTACTCTTGAATCTGATTAGCTTTTTGTGACCACCAGTTATCCTTTAGTTGGCGTAGTTTTCTCCGAAGCGTGTTGTTGGCTGCTTTAAAGTTGTCTACCAGCCTTGGGTTGTGTGGATTTGCAGTGACTGCTTGATGTGCTCTATGCTTTTGTTCCAACAAAGCCTGTATATGAGGTTGATTTTCGTTAAACCAGTCTGATTGTTTCTTTTTGTTGGACTTTCCCAGAACAGCTTCGCTGGTTTATGAATCGCATCCCTTAATTGTGTCCAGCCTTGTTCAGCTTCAATATTGAGATTGAAGTTATCGGTGGAAGTGATTCTTTGATGGCTTCCCGGAGGCGTCAGCGGTATTGTTGTTCTCTAGACCCCGTACACGTTCAATCTGGTCATGTTGTTTTGTTTTTTACAGTGTGGATGTTTGGGTTTTAACTGGATTTTCATTTTTGAAATTAAAGTCGGTGGTCAGTGCCGCATTCGGCATCTATTCTGGCTTTGTGAGTCTAACATCTTTTAGATGCGTCCTTCGAACGATTACGTGGTCCAATTGATGCCAGTGGCCTGATCTGGGATGTTTCCAGGTACCTTTAAACTTGTCCTTCAACATGAACCACGTATTGGTGATGCAAAGATTATACTCTGTGCATGTTGTTAATAAGCGTTCACCATTGCTATTTACGTTTCCCATACCATGTTTTCCCAATACGTCAGGCCATATTTCCTGTTGTTTACCGACACGGGCGTTAAAGTCACCTAGCAAGATAATTCGTTCGTTCTTCGGAATTCGTTGGAGAGCATTTTGTAGAGTTTGGTAAAATTTATCCTTATCCTCAGTTTTAGCGTCTAGGGTGGGGAGCGTAGGCACTAATGATGTTGACGTAAGTTTTGTCTGATATGGGATACCTTAGGGTCATAAGGCGTTCGGAGACACCAATAGGTACTTCTGTTAATTTGATTGCAATTTCGTTCTTGATTGCAATGCCTACGCCATGAATTCTCCTGTGTGTTGCGGGGGTGACCCTTCCAAAAAGAAGGTGTAATGCTCCTCAGTTGAGACTACCCTCATCCGCAAAGCGGGTTTCGCTAAGAGCGGCAACATCTATATTTAGCCGGTGGAGTTCCTGTGAGACCAGTGCTGTTCTTCTCCCTGGTCGATTGGGTTTGTCCTGTCCAGTAGAGTGCGGACGTTCCACGCCGCAAACGTGAAAGCATTGATGTTTTTGTTTCTCCGATGATACGCTCAGTAGGCACCCCCTCCCGGAGATCCGATTGAGGGGGTATTTTACCGGATGATGATTTTGTCCCACTCAGAATGTTCCATCATTGATGTGTGTAAGCTGCGTGAAAAGATTTAACTGTGACGGTTACGCTGCCGCACAGTTTGGCTGCAACTGTAGCACGGGATGGCTATGGCACAGTGAGGACCGCGACGATAGTTCCCTTATGCTACGTTCTCGGCCGGCTAGGAACAGTTCACTACTCCTCTTCCCCAGAAAGATGGTGGGTCCGAGGGATATATATATATATATATAGGTTATACCGCCTATACTCGGACGTCAGAGCCTCGTTAGTGTAAACAGGGTGCACCACGTGAAGGTGAGGTTGACTTTTGGGTAAGCTAGGCTATATGTATCGCTTCAATACCCCTTGCACCCCAATTGTACAATAAAAAGTATGGAACTGATACGAAACGGAAGCTTACGTATAGCGTTAATACAATAAAAGATACGGAACGGATATGGAATGGATAAGGAATGGAAACGGAAGGTATAGTGAGAATCAACCTTTATTGTACATTTATATCATTATGAAAGTTTTATTTTATTGTATCTTTTCAAAAAGGTAATAGATTTAGTTAAGAGGTGAAAGAATAAATAAATACCAGCAAAATTTTAACCGAGCTGGTACAAATATAAGAACTTGACAATGCTGTTTCCGATACGCTTCAGTCCGTCCGTCAAAAAAAAATATATGGAAGGAAGGGATATGGAACGCGGAAGGGAAACGGATAGTGTGCATTGTCCTATTCATTTACATGATATAATATTTTATGTAAACGGAAGGGAAACGGAAGGGAGCTGATATGGAAGGTATAAGAAGGTAATCAACCTTAAAGCGGTGAGTGCGGCGCGTTCGGTACGGGTCAGTGTGCACGATAAGAAAAAAAAGTGCGATTCGTGCGGCGCGTGTGGCGCTGATCAGTGTGCGCGTACCTCTAGACTGCAAAAATAAGTAATTTATGCTAAAGAGTATCTAAGGTATTCTATAAATCTATAGATATTGCGATTGAGTTCAGACCACAATCCATTGCTTTATAGTGTATAAGGTTAAGTCCTAACCTATACATGCGAAACGTGGACACCTAAAACGGACATTATAAGAAAACGCTCAATGGAACGAAATATGCTGGGAATAACCAAGAAAGACCGTAAAATAATAGAGTTGATACGACAAAAGACCCAGATAATAGATGTTATCCACAAAATCAAATCCCTTAAGTGGCAATGGGCAGGACACCTGGCAAGAAGCACGGACAGAATTAAGAGACCTAGAAGAAGACCAAACCTGAGATGGAATTATGATATTAGGCAATTATCAGAGATAACTTGGTCCCGCATAGCCAACAATAGACAACAATGGGCCCAACTTCAAATAGAATATCTAAATATGTGGGGGAGGCTACACCATAATTGGAAATGGTTGAATATGCTCAGAATGATGATGATGATGATGATGTATCTCTTTCAGAAGATCTAATAATTATTATATTGTATAATGGTTCTGTAATACCAGGCGCTATAAATTTTATTACTTCAATAGTTATCTCATCATAACCAGGTCATTCAGTATTCATGAAATTTCATTGTAGCCAAAGACTACTGAAAGGACTGTGAGACTGACTTTGAAAGAAACTTTCAATTTTTTCTCTCGTACCGATAATAATAATACGGTTGTCGATGATGCATCGAAAGTGAATTTGAAAAAGTGAATGCGGTCCATTAAACCGGCTTGGTTCCCTTCGATCACCGAGACGCACACATAACGGCCAATAACCGACCCGTTCGAAATTTATCGGTTTCGTCTGCAAATCGGACGGACAGGCATTCCGTCGAAAACGACGGTTCCGACGCAAAAAATACCGCTAAATTTTCGGGTACGTACCTACTCGATCGCTCGCATTATGAAATATTTATGTCACGCCGAACGGTTGCAATAACTTGCGGACAGAGAAATGAGGAGTATGGATCTCAGTGTCAAAAATGTTATGTTGTAAATTCAAATAAAATTATTTTTTAGGGTGCGTACCTCAAAAGAAAGAAACGAAACCTTCATAGGGTTACTTTGTTGTCCGTCCGTCCGACTATGTGTCGATTTGAAAATAAAAACATATCTACAGTATGTCCACGGATTGTCTTTATAAGAGGAAACCCTTTTTATATTATTGAGATTTTGAGAAAAATGCATTTTTCATAAAAATGTTTGCTTGTTCTGAAATGATTAATCCCGTTTATACTTTACCAAATTTCCATACCGATTTAGAGAATACGTTTTCTTTGGAAATATCATTTAGATTTCATTGTTTCATAGATGGTTATAGATAGAGCAAAAAATACTGTATAGGGTGGTGGAATTTTTATTCATTGTTATGTAAATTCATTAAAAAAATTAGATTTTTTAAAAATTCGCTTAAAAGATCAAGTCTGCCTTGGAAATCCAATTGACACTTTATATGACAGCAAGTTAATTTTTGTTTACTCTATTAAGTGTCAAATCTGGACACAAAAATTTATAGTATCTAAATAGTTTAAAATGTATTAACAGTCAACAATATGTTCACAAGGAAACACGAGATATGTATCATGTTTACTTAAAAATAATAGAAATTCCGATATGACATGCGCAAGTTTTAGAACATTGTATCCTGAAAGGACGCAGCTTCATCGTACCGTTTTCGCAAGGATTTCAAGAAATTTAGCAGTTGCTGGTAGCTTTAAGAAACAAGAGGGCAATATTTTAAAAGGCTTAATGATTTTAATGGGCCAGCTCAGATTCAAATAAATCCGGAAACTTCTAGTAGTAAAGTAAAATAACTCGAGTGTTGATTTTAAAGTTTTAGTAAAATAACTCGAGTGGGATTCTTATGTAGGGAAAATTATCAAAACATAAATATCACTGCGTGCTTAAGTCTAAACGCACCATTAGGTTTGTTCTTTATTATACAGGGTGGCCCATCGAAAACGTTCCGCAAGGCATAACGGCCAGGGTAATTTTTTTTTTCAGAAAATCCAAAAACACGTCAATTTTGTTTGTGGGACAACTTTTGCCCCAAAAATGATTGCAAAATCTTCAACCCTCTAAGCGGGGGTGTCATCCCCAACTTTTTTCAAATGGGAAGGGGAGTCAATGAAGTTGGGTGCAGTCAAACGTGAGATTATTGTCCGCTGATGACGCCAGGCATTGGTACGTTTGATAAATGGTTGCCATATTGTGGAAATATCTATACATGACTTCCTAAAGATGTTACTGTTACTTGATGTAAAAATATCTTCTTTATATTTGATATATTCTAACCATATGGTGCGGAGATCCTAACATTAACCAGGGAAATAGTAAGCAAAATCAGAATAATGCATAGAGCAATGGAAAATCAATATTGGATTTATATCTGAGAGAAAAGTACCGAATATCGAGAAAAAAAAAGTACGAGACAGAACAAAAGTCATGGATGCCATAGGGAAAATAACTACTTTGAAATAGAATTGGACAGGGCACATTGCACGGCTAAACGATGACCGATGGACAAAGAAAATTATAGAATGGAGACCAAGACATGATGCATTCAGGAGCAGAGGCCGTCCTCCAACCAGATGGCATGACGAATTAAGGCGTATCCACAGTAACTGGATGCAAATAGCTCAAGATATGGAGTTATGGAAGCACACGATAGAGGCCTACGTCCAGCAGTGGACTTAAGTGGCTTGTTGATGATGATGACGATTTCTCTCTCTCTCCAATCTGCTGAGGGTCGTGACTTCTATGAGAATAATTTTTGTTTTATAAGATCTTTCCAGGCTAATCTGTCTTCAGCTCAATGGATAGCTGAGTGTAGGGGTTTTTGTTTGTCTTACTTGTTTGTACTACATTGTTAGTCTTACTTGCTCGATCCATCTTGTTGGGGACCGACCTCTACATCTTTTTCCTTGGACATCACTAGTTATAATAATTTTTTCCATGTTGTTGGCAGGTCTTCGAGCAATGTGTCCAAAGTACTCGAGGATGCGTTTCAGACAGATTGGCGACAGTCGGGTGTTTATGTTGAGTTCATTAATTGTTGATAGATTAGTTCTTCTAGCTGTCCAAGGTATTCTCAGCATACGTCTGTAACACCACATTTCAAAGCTATCTACCATGAGCCTTTCCGATGCTTTGATGGTCCTGGATTCCACTCCATGAAGAAATATTGAGAAGACATTTGTATGCAGCAAATTCTTTTTTGTGTGGGTTGTTATCACCCTGCCCTGCCATATTCTTGTAAGGCAGTTGTAACAGTTTTTGCTAACTGTATTCTGCGTCTAATTTCTATTTTACAATTGCCTTCGTCATTTATGTTTGATCCAAGATAAACAAAATCATGAACCACTTCCATACCATTAAGCTGGAAAGATCTTTGTAGGGTTTTCCCTCTGTCCACGAACATTAATTTCGTTTTTTGGCGGTTGAGAGTTAGTCCCATCTCAGCACTTTCATTTTCCACTCGCAAGAGTAGACTCGCCATTTCTTCTTCACTTTAACAGTTTAAAGCAAATAAATGCATAATTGGCTGAAGAATATAGTGATTATTAATGATTCCAGAGTTACAGCCAACCATGGTTTTAGTATTGAACTGCCCCATAAATTCGCTCATTTTTTATAATTAGTTTTTATGTGAATAATAAAAACTGATAAATAACTCTTGAGCATTGGTAAATTTGATTTTAGCAAATTTATATTTTTTCCCATTTATTTTACTATTAGGTTAGGTTGCTGGGGTTTGATCCTGTTTGATCTCTCACTCGGAGGCCGTGGGTCCATTGCGATACTCCTGTGTTATTGTACCAAACCTTCCTCTCATTCCTGCTTTGCGTTAAAGCACTTTCAGCTCTTTGGAAAGTTCCCGATGTCGCTGATGTTGGCTTCTACTGCTTCCTCTAGTCCCTCCAAAAAACCTTGCCCTAAAGTTTTAAAGCGTCGGTATTCCAGTGCCGGACAGTGTCACAGCAGATGCTCTATGGTTTCTTCTTCCTCTCCGCACTCTCTGCAGTAGTCGTCGTTGGAAATCTTCCATCTCACGAGGTTTACCTGCGTGGGGCAATTTCCAGTGATGACACCTACAATTATGCGTACTAGCACAGGTACTAGGTTCTTTTTGAGCTCTAGTAGTTGTTTTGTCTTTTTGCTATCTACCACTGGCCACAGTCTTCGATATAGCGCAGTCCTCACGGTGTTGCCACGTCTCTTTTTTTGCTGGTTTGCCTTGATGGTAGTTTCTATAGCTACCTTCCGTGTGTTGATCGTCACAAGTGGTGGGTCATCTGCCATGGCCTCTCTCCTGACCCCCTCTTTGGCAAGTCTGTCTGCTTCTTGGATTCCCACCACATTGTTGTGACCTGGCTTTTTTTACTATTGGTTCTTCCCGTTTATAATCTTTCTGTGGTCATTATATGTGTGGACATATTAGTTAGTCAGGAAGCAAACAGCAAAAACCACTGTTTAAATACCTACCTGTTGTTCCAGCCTCGATAATAACATCTCCAGGTAGAAAAATCAGATATATCAAATTAGCTCGCAAGCTTGTCAAACCGTCCATAGGAATGTCCTTGAATAATTCGACTTCAAAAATGCTATTTCTTGATAACGCAATGAGGATTTCCTTTTTCAAAACTGACGGCGTAATTTTACTAATGCTGGACTCCTGTAAAACAAATAAAATAATTATCTATAAGATGCTTAACTTAATATATCAATATTGTCATTTTTTACTAGAAGGAAATATTTTTACGACGTTGTGCGTTTAAATTCTAATCAGTATTTAGTGGCTGTATTCAGTATTTAGTGGCGCTGCCACCATCGGGGAATATCGTAAAAAAACTAGCATATACAAATACACGGGTTTAAATAGTGGGTATACGAAAAATGTGTATTACTTAATTATTCTAAAAGTGTTATAATTAAGTTTCGTTGTGTAATTTGTGAAAATTCTAAAAATAAAAATAAAAAAGTAAATATTTTGATATCTTCAGAAGGTATAACTTTAGTATTATAATTTATTATTCCGCAGATAAAAGAACTTTTTAGACGAGTTCAACTACAATAGCGAGCATAGTTTTAATCACAGGTTTTGCTAGTGGGGCATAATTGGGATTATTTTGGCTATAACGAATTTTTTTACGTACAGGTACATAATTATAATTTTAGAAGATGTTCATAAAACATTTAATCACTAGTTGATTAAAAAAAGTATACCATTAATATTGAAAATTATATTTTATTCTCTCATAGTATAGGTCTATTTAATATTCTGAATATGTAGCGAGCCCTTTGTTTACTCACTTGTTTCGTCGAACTGCTTGAATCTATTTTTGATAGTGATCAAATCGATGTGAGAAACTATGAACCTATAAAATGTTGTTTTGGGAGAGTTAAATATCCGGGAAAGTTGAGTTATTGAATATTATTGCCTTAATTACGCTCTCCTTTACGCGTTACCATTTTTTCGGTAATGTTATTAACATTTGAAATTGTCACAACACAACACGACGCCTAGTTCTTTTTCACTTTTTTTACTACCCGAAACAGCGTTACATCACACAAACCTCATACCTGAGTGTTTTATAGTCTCAATAACTGCACTAGCAAACTAAAATACTTAAATATTATGACATAACCACGTTTTCAATATTATTTTAATGCGATCAACATGGCGGCGGCGGCGGCGGCGCGGCGCGGCGGCGCCGGCGTGAACTATATATTGATAATTTCTGATTTTTGTCGTAAAGCGCTATTGTCGGAATTTGTTGAAATTAACTGAAATGCACCAAGCCTATAGTGAAAATTAAAACAACTCTCAATAGAGGTATCATTTACAATGTCATTTAGTATACTTACCTTATAAAATTTCCTTTGAAACTTGAAATTCAGATACAAGAAAATCCGGTTTCTTAGTTCTAATGGCAGTGCCTTATGTGCCATATACGCCTCTATACTGGCGTAGGCTTTTTGTTGTTGGTTTCTTGTGCTGGAAAACTGGTACCACAGTTGGTAAGCCTCCATACAAAATACACAAATATAAATACTAATGGCAAAATCTTAAACAAAAAATATACAATAAATATAGGCGCCTTGACTTACAACGACGTAAAGTAAGAGTTGAACAAAGAAACCGTAGAGTATCAAGAATACTGGGCATAACTTGTCGATGATGTGGTCGGATACATGCAGGCCGTGACTAATCATCATCAGCACCTCAAAAGTAGACATGGCGCTAGCAAATGGCGGTCTATCTTTAAATTCAGGCACTTCAATCTAATTAAAAGAACAAAAGTTAAAATAAGAAAGTGTTGGCTTGCTCATTAAGTTATAAATCTCCATTAACTGAAGAGTGAAAACAAAAAAAAAGATTTGTGAAAAAAAAGTGATTTACCTATCAACGATCCAAGTAGCATTTGGACGTTATCTAACGTCGGGTATACATCGCGTTCAATAAACCCGACGTCGGGTACCAACGTCGGTTCGACCGCCTGACGACCCTTATTTGCACCTAAATGGGGAATACAGATTCGGGTCGCCTCGACGTCGGTATCTGACCTAATAGGGAATGTAATTCTACCAATTACCAACGTCATATTACGTTGGATTTTAGTTACTTAAAATTCGTCGCTAAGCACTTACGTTATTTTTGGTTTCATATTCGCTACCAAGAATACATAAAAACCTAACCAAACTACCTAATTACAAATGGATTCATAATCACTCCTCGAATATAACTATAAGTGCCTATCTAATTTCGTATTATAGTAATTCTGAATCATTAATCCAGACATCAGTTTTGTCAACGGAAGTCACTTTCTTGATATATTTGATTAAAATACTCCGGAAAACAACGAGCGCTTTCAAAATTAGGTAGATTTATGAAATAAAAATATCTATAAAAAAGTAACTCACAATTTTTTTTTTATTTTCTAGCTGGTTTAATCATAAAACTGTACTGTGGTTCCCCCCAAACTCAACCTTATCGATATTATTCTACTAGAAATCGAAATGTTAATATAAATTTTAAAAACAAAAAACGATTTTAAAATGGCTGACAATCGGATACGTGTTAAGAATGGCGGATTTCTGAGTCCGACTTAATATGAACTACCAATATACCAATTCCGACCGGGTCTCCAACATTAGTCGTCTCACACGACCGAAGTCATCAAACCGGAAGACCGGCAATCGTATTATGACGTATATAATTCCAACGTACGCCACGTAACCTCACTTTGTTTATCAGTGATTTGTGGATTTGTGCAACTATATTTTAGTTTTTGTTTTCTCCTTAAAAAAAATGGGCAGCCACTTTTTTAAGCCTAACCTCACATGTCAGAGGAGGATGGGGTCCGCTGGTTTCCTAAGCTAAAAAATGAAATTAAGATGCACCAGTGTAATGCAGCATCTCTTCCGGATAAAAATCATTTATGGGTGGAGGCAAGACATCACTACTACTATTATTATTTTGCAAAAGCCTCGACCTCTTTCTGTAAAATGTAGATGAATGTCTAAATCCCTTTTTAGTGCTTTTTTAGGCATAAGTTTGTTTACAAAAACTTTTTATTAGGTTATGTTCATGATGTTCATTAGGTCGCAAATGCTACTTAATGGGTTGTATTTACGGACGTAAATAGAGATACGTAAATTAGGTTATAAATATGAACATAAAATACAACAAAATATAATTGGACGTTACTTTAGGGATTATCAGTGAGACGTATATCCTATTCGGACAACGGGTAGACGTCGGACTAATTCAAGTATATGTACGTCGTGCAATCCAACGTGGGAACGACGTTGGGAAATTAATAAAAATGGTACGTTGTTATTTTGTACGTCGACAGATTGTTGGATTTACAGACTCAGATCCAACGACGTCGCTTTTAATAGGAAAGCGACGTCACAGGTCGTATCACCAGCATCCGACCTAAATTTGCACAAAGTCTGACGTCGCTTCAGGTCAGATTTAGTTCGAAGTCAGATATATGCTACTTGGGGAAACTTAATATTTAAAGAAAAAATATCTGTTATAGAGTCACTCTGCCTTGTTAAAACAAAACTTACCAGCAAATAATAAACGACCAGATTCAATCCCAAAATGGTAACCATCAAGTTGATCACACACCTGATCCCGCTGTAAACGTAAACGTTCAGCTCTAAGTATAGTTTGATCTGGTGCAGAGTGTCAAGGAAATATAGATATCTGAAAATATTTAACATGATGCATCCGTCATGCATCGTTTTATCGTTGATTGAAGAAATAAGAGGATGCGCAACCTTATTATGCGATTTCGTGGCACAAAATATGTCCGAGATGTAGCTGGCGTTGCCGTTACATGTCCGAGATTTAGTTTAGCTCTGCGCCGCTGCGCACTGTTAAGGTGCTCGCGCACTTAGTCGAAGTGTCGGGAATGGAAGCGGCGCGAAGCGAAGAGGCGCGTCTTCTTTTCGGACCAACTAGGAGTCGTTTCCCTGCGCGGCGATAGGCGGCAAGAAGATTTAAATATTTGTTGATTCTTGTCTCATATCCAAGTTTGTGCGTTATTTGGTAGGAAGAGGTGCTAAAGTTGGGGCAAATTTTCTTTCTAGCCGTGATACAGAGACATAATTGCAAAGGTAATTTAATTATTTTTGATTTATTCTATTGATTTATATTATGAACACAGCATTTTTTCTTGTTTTTATCTTCTTCTTCTTCTTCCATAGTGGCAATTAAACTTAGTACAAAAGGGTCCTCTTCTGACAAACTGCTCATCTACTACACTAGACAACGTACTGCGTTGAAATCATGAAATAAATAAAATTCGCGTCGCGTCGTTCGAGACGCCACGCTTCGCCCCAGTGCGCGGACGTCAGCTGCATGACGCTTCGTCTGTCTGCGCGAGCATCTTTGTCATTTACAGCGCAGCAGATACAGAATATTGTACCGTAGTTCTATTTTCAGTCGACATGGGGGTGGTTGTCGGAGACAATGTTGCGTAGATTTAAGATTACGTATTATTTTCTATCATTAAACAATTTAATATAATGTTATATGATTAAATAAAGAACGGCGTCAGAGTTGGCTTTTAACTTAAGATCGCTGTTATTTCATATGTAAAATATTACGATAAGTGTCAATAATGGTCATCTCTAAGCCAACTAAAAACTTGACTTCGCCCAACGATATCTTCAGTATATATAAAATAATTTAATTTTTGTTTTTTAGTATATTTAACACGAATAAATTTTCAATACATAGGTAAACAAGGATTTTTCATCCAAAGATATTTTCGTCAAACGTATAAAGGCTGATTCATGGTACACCGGGCCGTACCCGAGCCGGGCACGTTCCGTAAAGTAGACACCGAGACACGTCCGGGCCTTCAATATATGCTACACCGAGTGTACAACGGGGATCATGTCCGTGCCGATTATATTCTAGAAAACAGTGTTGCCGCAGTGGTACATTTGTACCAAATTTGATACTTTTAATTCTATTTGGTACAGTGGTACTACATTTTCAAATCCAGGATGATTTGGTACAATAATTATTTCCCACGCGCACCGAAATTGAATAGATATTTAATAATTATTGTCGTTGATATTGCATTAAACGCGCTTACCGATACCATTCGGAGAAAATCCGCATTAATTAACGACGTATTATAAACGTTGTAATGTCTATAGCGTTGCCTATATTAAATAACCCGAAGAAAAAACTTGAAAATTTACTGTTTCTAACATGCTTCTATATTTGCGTTTTTTTTAAATAAAATTTAAGTTTTCCAAGTATTGTGTGTAGTATTAGAATTACTTAGAATTCTTCAACCTATACATACTTATAATTGGGTTTTCTGAATTTCTATTTCATGTTTTTCGTCTCGATTTGTGTCTTTCTCCAGGAAGTTTTTTTATGTAGAAATTTATGAAGAAATTCACAGCGACCAAACCGGTTAAAGTCATTTGCAGATGTATTTTGTTGTGCTTTAAAAAATTGTACCAAAGTGGTACATTTTTAGTTTATAATGTGGTACGCGCTAAAAGTTGGGTGCGGCAACACTACTAGAAAACAGTCGCTATAGGCCCGTAGACGAACGAAGTATTTAGCCCGGGCGACTCATTTATGTTTGCCGCAACGGGGCCGGACCGTAGCGGATCCGAGGAAAAATGTACACCGACATTTCTCGGACGGGGCACGGACGCGTTCCGGCGAAGCTCGGCCGATGCTCGGTTTAGCATGAATGCATAAGTATAAATAACATTTGACAATGTTTGGCCGTGCCTTCACCGTCGCACGGCCCCGGCCCGTCACAGTGTACCATGAATCAGCCTTTACAGTTCTTACACATTTTAATATGACAACACTGTTGCTTTCGACACCGTCTTCAATACGCCTTCGCTAGCCGAATTAGAGAAAAATGAGTGTTTTATGCGTTGGCCGCAGTACGACTAGAGGCTTCACCGTACAGCACTTGAGACGAAAAAATCAAACATCAAACAGCCTTGTCGCGAGTCCATTAGGTTGCGTATCTTCCCAATTCCTTCAATCAACGGTTTTTCTTTTATTGGTTTATTTTAAAAATATCAGATAATACTTCAATATGATTGGATTGACGGAACGGCAGACGACGAATGACGGTTGCATAAAAGCACATTCTTGCCATCGAATTGACAGAATAAAAATTGGCGTAAGGGGTGCCCAAGGGGGGCACCCCCCAGAGAAATCTTGAATTATGACTCTTGGCTACGTATTAATTTTTATTTGCTTGTGATGTAGTAAAAATGACGTTTTCTAGTTTTGCTTAGTTAATATTATTTTATTGTGTTCAAAGAATGTATTAATTTTTATTTATTTAGAAAATTTGTAGGTAAAGTTTGTAGTGCAGGCAAAATTTGTAGGTGTGATAACCAAGTCTATGAAATTTATTGATAGAGAAATTCATGAAAACGTTTTATTCAAAAAATGTGTTTTAAAATTATTTTTTATTTTTATAAAAACAAAAGCCTTAGGCCCCCTGGGACCAGCCCCAGGCCCCCCTGGATGAATTGCTAGTTACGCTAATCAGAATAACACATAACGTCATACCTTGCGTATGCAAACAAAGGTAATATCCATTTTAAATTCCTAATGTATATGTTATCCGAGTTCCACTTGTTCTGCCACGTTAATATTCTAAGAAAATATGGCATTATAGATACAATGTCAAATACGAAATAAGATGTCAGATAGGATCTAGCTACTTCCTTGGAACTTAGAACCACTACGTTATTCTCTTTCTCGTAGTATCCACTGTAGAAGCTCAGTATAATCAAAACTAAATAGGAAACTGAAAAAAAAACACAATTTTAGAGTAGAGCATTTTTTTCAGTATCTGTTATTATCCATTTTTTTTTTCACTAGAAAATACACAATCAACACAACACAATTTCTCAAAATGAAGTTCGCAATTCTCGGTCCTAGCCAACTACTGATTCGCGGCTAGATTTAAATTATGTCATCAGTGAAAATAGGATGTGAGACTGTGCTATCATCTTTGGCTATCACATCAATAAGTAACAAACAAACAAACAAACAACAACGCTTTATTGTGCAAAAAGCCAAAACAGCTTCAACGACAAAGCACTCACAAAACAAACAAAAGCACAAAAAAAATATACAAACAACAAAAAATACACAATACGAATCATACAATTCAAAAAAATTTAAGTCATTAAAATTACAAATAGAACATACATGGACAATTGCAGAACAGTAAGCAGTAAATAGATATAATTTTAAGAGTTATAAAATATTAAATACTTGACCTTTTACCAGTGCGTGAGATGATCATGAATTTTAAAATTCAAATTTTTTTATGATTAAACATCAACAAAAAAGTTATTTAGCGCATATAGGGCTGGCTCCAGTAAGTATGATTTCAGAGCTTTGCGAAATGCGGGAAAGAATGAAAGCGACTTGATATTCAAAGGCAGATGATTGTACATTTTTTGGCATTGTACAGTATTGAACCTTTAACTAGTTCTGAGCTCGGGGTTGGCAGATAAAGATCGTGCTCCGCATTCCTAAGTGGATAGTTATGAGATGGCCTTTCAGGAATAGCAGATATGTGCTTGCGGATTAAGCAAACGGATTCAAAAATGAATAAAGAGGGAAGAGTCAGTATTTTGAAATTTTAAAGAAATTCTGGCAGTGAGTTCTACTGTTCAGTCCCAATAAATATCGAACTGGTCTTTGAAGACTGAAAATACGACCAAATTTTGTTGCGCAGCAAGTACCCCAGAATGGAAGGGCATAACGAAGATGTGACTCAAAAAGGGCATAATAGGTTATTCTAGAGGTTGGTAAATTAAGTTCCTTAGAAACTGATATTAGCGCAAAACAGGCAACGCTTAGTTTCTTTGATAGGTCTGCGATGTGAAAGTCCCATTTTAACGAGTTGTCTACAACAAGTCCTAAGAATTCCACAGAGTCCAGGACGTCAATAGTGTTGTTATTAAGTTACAAAAAAAACTTGCATAGTACTTTTATATGATAAAACTTTAGTTTTTGATAGGTTGAGGCTTAGGAGATTAGAATCGCACCAAGATTTAATGGTGCTTAAGTCACTGGATACAGTATTATCGAGATTATTATTAGATTGTTCGCTTATGTCTAGATTTGCAATGTCGTGATGATTCGTGATGATCGTCTTGATAAAGACCAGAAACAAAATAGGCTGACAAGAAGACATATACGTATCAATCCTCACAAGCTGCCTTCTGTTGCCAAGATATGACTTAAGCCATTCGAGCGGCAAGAGATTGCAATTTGTTTGAGCTTGAATATTATATAAAATATAAATTACTTACTATAACTAACAGTATATACGTTATTTGTCAACTCTGGGGGCCAGTGAGCCGCTATTATCGGCCACCAAATGTAAGTAAAACACAAAATAAAAAACATGTAGATTCGAAAGGCGAAACTAAACATACTAAATGGATGGATCATGTTGTAATTAGCTGTAAGATGTCGTGCTTCCTCTCTTTTGAATTGACTCGATGATCTTATGTAATATTTAGTAAGCGGATGCTTAGAGTTTACCATAAAACATCTACAAAAGCCATAATATTAATCCAATTAATACAGGGATTAACGTACTTGCTTCATACTTTTTCAGCTTTCTTCTGGTGTGGATAAACAATCCAGTACAAATGAAGGAGTTCAGTAATTCATCCGCCTCACAGCCTAAAGTACAATGGTGAATGTTTTGATATTGATACTTTTTGGTTTTAGGCATTTCGATTTCGTCAAAAAAATGTTTTGACACCTTAGAATATTTAACTGTGTCAACTGAAAATCATTTTGACAGTTTTATACGATGTATTACCTTAATAACTCTAAAATGTTATTTTTTGGTCAGAAGAGTAAATAATTAACTTTAAAACTTCATACAGTAGTGCTATGGTGGCTCGTAACAACCAAACCACAGAACCATGACATGATAATACCTTAATTTTTCCACAAAACAATTTGTTTATCTTCAAAAATGTTTTAATGTACCGGGTATGGCCAATTAAGAATGGATTCCGTATTTCAGAAACTACTTATCGCATAACTTTGGGAAAACAAATAATTGTATCGGCCAAGAGAAATGGCTGGAAATTATTTTCAAGTTTGAAAAATGTCCTTATGTGGCTTATCAGAAAACAGTATTATAAGAAAAACAGGATATTTTAATTATTACTATTGTAATCAATGAGAAATTTATTATTTTTTGATATAGCGCATTCTGCTCTATCTCATAAAATAAAGTGGTGCCGGGAAGGTTAAGGTTGCTTTTGTTAATTAACGATAACACTGGTTTGGGTTAACCCATTTAAATAAACTAGGTCTCGTTGAAAAGAGCTTTTCTTCCGTAATAATCTGCAGTATAAACTTTGTCTACATATATATTACCGTGGTAGCTAGGGGGCGCTGTTTGACATAATAGTTATTGCGCGTTTGCACAAAAAAACTTAATAGTAGGCTATATTTCTTTTTCCACAGTTAAATACAGCACAAAATTTCCAAAGAGTTGCCACAAACCGCAACTTTCTATCTCCTCCCTAACGGGATACATTAAGAGGACAGTTAAGGTTAGGCTGCCGCCTAGGCCTATAATGATGTAATTAAAAATTATACTTATTATTATTTCTTTACTTTATTCGATAGAATATAAAGACTAATAGAATGACTCTCCGAATAGAATGACATATCATATGTCAACTTTTGACATTTTCGCGTATGGTTTATTTGACATTGTAACATGCGATTCATAACGACAATTTGACTCAAAATAGGAAGCGTGCGGTACCAAATTATTCGTAAAAAATACTTTTTCCAAATATGCTAATGAGCCACCCTTGTTCTATGAAAAAATTGAGATATGATTAAAAATACAATTTGGGCATCTTTTAATCGGCCAGGACAAGACACGAATTTTAAAAATCAAAAGTTGTAGTCATTTCCTGTAAAATAGGAAATGACCAAAAACAATTGAATATGTCAATCAATCCTAATTTATGTCACATACTAATATACCAAATCTCGTTTTTATCTAAAAAAATAAAAAGTTATAGGGGTGAGCCACTTTTGAGACGCACCCGGTATATTATTTTAATTTTTGAAAAGTCTACACTTTTGGATATTAAAACATGCAATAATTTGCAATCAGAAAACACTAACAGCAATTTTTGTATAATTCTGGAGTTTTACTAATTTCCTTTTTAATTATTTAGCGAACAATTTCTTTAGAAGGAAGAAAGGTATTGGTGTTACAAGTAATTCGATTCCCATTAGAATATTAAATGATTTGTCAAAGAATGTAATTATTATATCACAGTTGCGTAAATATTGAACTAAATTTTGTGCGAAAATACCTGAAAACTAGTCATTTGTCTGATACTAAACGCCCAGGGTTGGATTGTAATTTTATAATTTATTACGAGTATTATGACATTAATACGCTTTACAGGTACAGGGTGTCCCATTTTTGTTTTACAGGGTTTCTCTTTTATGAGCAGAAGTACAAACATGCCGTTTTCACCTCACTTTGCTACTTTTTATGAAACTAAAGATGCTACACACAGACTTGTCCTAACCCTCTTAGTTCCTGAAATACAGGGCGAATTGGGAAATGTTGCATTTTTCGACCCCCTTCGAATCTCGCGGTTATCTTCTAAAATGTTATAACTTATCGAAAAGGTGAAAACTGATTCGCATAGAGTTTTTCACGTAGAACTCAGTGGCGTAACTAGATTTTCGCTGGGAGCTGTCATTCTTAAAGTATAACCCAATCTTATATTTTTTTAAATGGAGTACCCTGTATATTATTTTTTTTTATTTGTCTTGTATAACCTTTCTAAAAATTTTTTATACTATATACTTATTTTCATAAATAAGGTAATAACTGCTTTATTTCACTTTTTCCATGTAGAATGCTCTCAGTACCGGTTTCAGAGCCCTACTCCATCATCAGGTGAGCTTGGGCAGATCCACAAAATGACAACCACAGCGCAGAGATAGTTAATTTACTACCATTGCACGCAGGCCGCTATCTCCCGTTCGGGACTTAATATCTAACCGACACTTTCCGACAAGTCGGAATATACTATCTCTGCGCTGTGGTTGTCATTTTGTGGATCTGCCCAAGCACACCTGATGATGGAGTAGGGCTCCGAAACCGGTAGTGAGAGCAAGTTGATCCACATTATGACAACACAGCGTTGAATTAAATTTCTAGCCAAGAATTAAATTTCTATATCAGCAGTTAAGTGGCAAGAATCCTTATATAATTTTATTATATACCTATACTGCAAGAAATTTGTTTTCTATTTTATAATTTGGCTTGCCTGAAAAAAAGCCTTTTACCATCTTTTTACTATCGATAGTTGCGCCTCGGTGGTACGAAAGTACTACCATTGCACGCAGGCCGCTATCTCCCGCTCGGGACTTAATATTTAACCGACACTTTCCGACAAGTCGGAATTAATTATCTCTGTGCTGTGGTTGTCATTTTGTGGATCTGCCCAAGCTCACCTGATGATGGAGTAGGGCTCCGAAACCGGTAGTGAGAGCAGGTTGATCCACATTATGACAAACACAGCGTAGAATTAAATTTCTATATCAGCAGTTAAGTGGCAAGAATCCTTATATAATTTTATTATATACCTATACTGCAAGAAACTTGTTTTCTATTATTACTTTTTACGTTAATGAATAATTCATAATATGTCATTCTGAAATCAAATTAATTATGAAATTAACAATTATCGCTTCAGTGTTAAAAGTAAATCACGTGACTTACTTTTAGCACCAGTGCTAAAAGTAAATGACTTTTACCCTCAGTGACATAATATCACATTTTAGACACTGACAGCATGCGTTAAAAATTACATTTTTACTGACGTTGTAGAAAATATATTATTAAACTGACGAAACTACGAAAATATTTTAGCTTTTTTCGTTTTCTTGTTATTACCGATTCTGAACCGTCCTAGAACTGTGATGCGTATGCGCAGAACGAAATATGAAGACATTATTTCATTTGCGCATGCGCTGCAGAGTTCTAGGACGGTTCAGAATCGGTAATAACATGAAAATGAAAAAAGCTATTATTAAACCGACATAAAGTGTCAAATTCAACGAGCGTAACCATAGTTTCTCGATATACAGGGTGTTTCAAAACAAATGCGAAAAACTTCAGGGGGTGATTCCTTGTTCAAAATAAAGGGTAGTTTGCTTCATAAATGTTGGGTCAAAAGTCAACCATTAGGGAGATATCGCGGTACAAAGATGGCGGAAAAATAATGTTTTAATTTTTTATCGAAAAGAGATAGACTAATGAAATTTTATGGAAGCATTACTGTTATGAAAACACACTTTCTGGTAATTTTCTCACTTTTTTAAAATGAGTGGAAGGGGTTGAAATAAACTACTCCTATTATACTTGTTAACGAAATTTAAAGAAAAATCGTATCAAACACATGCAAAAAATTAATTTGGATAGTTTAGTTTGTTTAGAAACTTTTTTATCTCTTGTGTTTTTTGATAAAACTCACCGATTTGAAATTAAAAAATAAAATGTAAAGCATTACCCCATGTCAGGACAAAAAACATTTTTATTTTTTAATGTGTACTTTTTTTATTATTTTGTACTTTCATGAATTAAAAAACAGAATTAAAAATTGTTTGGTAAATGATTTTTAAGAGGTTATCATTCAGAAGAAAATGTAACAATATTATTACGAAATAAAACTGTTTGACAGCAGCCTACTAGATTCTTTATCCAAAAATGTTTTTTGTCCTGACATGATTGTAATGCTTTACATTTTATTTTTTAATTTCAAATCGGTGAGTTTTACCAAAAAAACATAAGAGATAAAAAAGTATCTAAACAAACTAAACTATCCAAATTTTTTTTGCATGTATTTGATAAGATTTTTCTTATAATTTCGTTAACAAGAATGATAAAGGTAGTTTATTTCAACCCCTTTCACTCATTTTAAAAAAGTGAAAAAATTACCAGAAAGTGTGTTTTCATAACAGTGATAATGCTTCCATAAAATTTCATTAGTCTATCTCTTTTCGTTTTCAAGATAAAAAATAAAAACATTATTTTTCCGCCATCTTTGTACCGCGATATCTCCCTAATGGTTGACTTTTGACCCAACGTTTATGAAGCAAACTACCCTTTATTTTGAACAAGGAATCAGCCCCTGAAGTTTTTCGCATTTGTTTTGAAACACCCTGTATAAGTATACATACAAGGTATGACTTTTAAATCTTTTTATATTATTTGGAACGTTTGAAATTGTTTAGAAACTTATTTGTGGCGTTTGAAAACAAATATATAGCATGTTCTATTCGGAGTAAAAACGACTCTGCGCCTCGGTTGTATGTCAAACGTACAGCCTCGCCGCAGAAAGTGTCATTTTTACTCCTAATAAAACAATATACTATTGTCTTGTAAAGGCAATCCGGGGACATACTGTAATCAATTTACTTAGAGTTATTTTTTTTTTGTAGTAAATACGTCGTAAATATACTGAAAGCATTTTGCATTTTCCCATCCTTGCAGTAACAATATTACAAAATTGACTCTTCCACGCAGAAAGCCACCACCGCTTCGCTCCAATTTCGTTTAATAAATAATAGTGAAAATTTCAGTTTCATTTGAATTATTTCATATAGTTATCTACTACAGATATTGCACTATTACACCTCGCCAAGAACAACTACCTAATGGTCGTAAGATCCTATTCGGGCGGGTTGTTCACAATTTTAATGGATGTCCGTCTGTTCGTCACGGAAAAACGCTTAACTGTATATCGCAGACCTGGTTTCAAAAAGCGGAACAATCGCGGAATATAAATTCGATATAGCGCGGGAATCGGTGTGATTTGAATTTTTAAAATATCTTCGCATGGGGTCGCGTCAAAGAAATTTGATTTGTGATGATACTGAAATTCATTTAGCGATGTTATACGTAATTAGTTTTAGCGATTATTGCAATTTGTCGACGGTGGTGGATAATATGTGAACATGTGGGAATATTTTTTTGTGTTGGTTTCAAGTGTTATTCCATGTAAGTGATTAAAAATATTTATACTTGCATATGAATTACTATTTCCAATTTTTTTATAATTTGGTTATTCGCATTATTATTCAAATTATCTTCAAAATACATTAAAGCTTGTGTCACATAAGTATCTACATCCTTATATGAGCGGTTGACTGCATTTAACTACGAACTTGTACTAAAGCACAGACTCTAAGTTAAGTTAGTTTGTGACTAAAGTGAACTTGTAGTAAAGTCCAGTTGGCTGGGAAATGACGATCGATGCCATTTCCCATATAAATTTACATATAAAATGACAGCGATCTTCATTTCATAGCCATCGCTGACGCCGTTTTTTTTTCGATCATACGGTACTTGTAACTCCATTAACTACTTACTTGTACTAAAGTAACACTTGGTATATTCATATCTTTTTATATTTATTAATTATTTTAACATTTTTCCAAAAATCAGACGTTACCATTTTTTTAATGTTATAAATATACCGAGTGGTTTTAAATTTAAAATTAAGATTTTTTAAAAGTGAAGTTAATAAAATTGTGCAGTGAAAGGCTCATATAGAGACGAATTTATCTTCCTTTACATCATATTTATAAGAAAAGAATGCCGTTCTTTTTTTAATTTTCTTCCTCAATAATAATATGGTGCCTACTATCCTTTACTATTCATATTAAAATATTTATTATAATCATCACGCTCTTTAAAATTTACTTTTATTAAATATCAGTTATCTTCAACTTTCTAGTAAAATATACTTTGATTAAATTATTTAGAATCCAATTTTCATGTTGATTTAACGATCAAAATTGTTAAGTACTAAATTCATTAAAGCGTTGTCCCCGTAGTGCTAAAGAAATGCTTTAATATATTTGAATTGGTAAAACTATATTTGATATATCTGACATACGAAATAATGCTTATTAAGAAAATCTTAAAATATAGGATTATGAATTTGATAAAAATGTTTACAAATATATACAGGGCGTCAAAAAATAGTGTATCTAACAATCTAACTTTGGTGGGTTCTTCCCGAAAGAAGTTACAGCCCTGGAAAGGTTAAATAAAAATAATATATTTTGTTTATTTTTTAGAACATTGGTAAACCATTTTTCTTGAAATTTGGGACTCTTACACACATTTTAATGCCAAAGCGAATGCCGATTGTGGAAAATTCCGTGACAGCCCTGAAAGGGTACATTCCATTAGGGTAGAGAGTACTACTGGTGGTACTTCCTTTATTTTTTACATTAATTTTAACAAATGATATAAAAAAGAACTTTTTTACGTAAAATGCAAAGAAATTTTAAATAAATTAACGAATTATTAAATATTAATCTCCTGATTTCGCTAATACTAAAATAGATCCATCGGAATCTTTCAACGCAAATATCTTGAAAAGCGTTCACCGTTTCGAACTAAATGAAGAGCACATAAAAAAATCCTAGCTTTACTTTTAATTTATTGAAATTACTGTAGCTGTAAGGAAAAAAGAAGTACCACTAGTAGTACTCTTTTAATGAAGCATTTTAGGACATATCTTCATAAGAAGTTTTTGTTTTACTTTAATCTGTAGAATCGCTCACCGAAGTTAGATACACTATTTTTTTGACACCCTGTATAATGTATATATTATATATTGTTTGAATAAATTAAATTAATAGCGAAATATTTAAAATCTATAAGGAAAAATTAGTGTTAGGTAACAGCAAATACCAATTGATTTTAATACAATTTGAAAAAGTGAAAGTTCTATTATATTTAATTCTGTAATTTCAGTTCGCTAATCTCCTCTCAGATGCAACGGATTATTTTATGACGTGACCGTGATTATCCGTCAAAAATTAACTGAAATTAAATCATAACAGCAATTTTTTTTTTAATTAAAAATATCACTTTTTCATTTTTATTTATGTTAGTTAATTTAGTTTTAATAAAGGTAGTAAAAAATTATAATTATTAATATTCTAGTATTAATGGGATCTTGAGGAAGGTAATCTTACATATTCAGATAATTTTCCTTTGTCCTACAGTAAGAAAGGAATTTAAATGGGAAGGATTAATTTTTCGCACATTTAAAATTTTTTAAAATCATCCGCAGTACTACTTCTTTATCATTTTAGAGTCACTTTTGCTAATCATTTTAGCAACAAATGATTAAAACTAAGTTAACCAAAATTGTAAATGTACAGGGTGGGCCAAATCGGTTAGGCTTGTAAAGAAAAACATCCTTTTCTATAGGAGATAAAGGAAAACTAATATCGGTGTCTGGAGCTCAATTTTTATCAAAAACATGATATCTGATACCGTTTCGGAGTTACGGGGTGTTTTTCAAAAATGGGCATTCTTAACAAATCGCTGTAATTTTTTTGCTATGGAATTATATTTTTAGAAAGGTCATTTTAAGTTCTTTTCAGTTAATTAAAAATATACAAGGTGTCCCAAATAAAAAATCAATTTTTCTGTTGATAACTCTTAAATTATTAATTTAAAAAAAATTGTACTTAAACCATTAAATTCTACGTAAAAAGGTGCTTTGGAAATGTTTTCATAAAAATACAGAATTTTCCATAGCAAAAAAGTCACAACGATTTGTTAAAAATGCCGATTTTTGAAAAACACCCCGTAACTCCGAAACGGTAATAGATATCGATGTGCGGTTTTCACCATCATGTTTTTCATCGAGAGCTCCAGACACCGATATAAGTTTTCTATACTTTCCTATAGAAAAGTGTGTTTCCCTTTAAAAGCGTCCAATTTGACCCATCCCGCACATAATATTATAGATTATTATATGCCATCCGACTATGCTATCATGAACAGCAAAATATGAGAATGAAAAAAAAAAATGGTGCACTGTAGTTGATTCCTGTAATTTTCATTTGTATGGGCAACAATTTTAACCTAAGTTTTGTTATTAAAATTTACTAATATTTGCTAATATTAAAATTATTCATAAAATAAAAAACAAATATATCTGCTCCTAAAAACCGTTGTTCGAATACATTTTCTAGTTAATTTTTAAAATTATAAATTATATTATGTAAATAAAGGATAAATTTTAAATTAATGTTAAAATAATATTTTAACATTATATTATACTAACAGTATATTATACTTAATAATTAATAAATCTTAATGATTCTGTCTAAAAATAAGAAACAAACTGTTGCAAATATTTATATGTAAAAATTGATGTTTTTTTTAATTTAAATTTTAATTTTTGAATTTCTATTAGATATTTAAATTAGCATAATTTTATCAATGTACAAAAAATACCTTAATCATGTAAGAACATCTGTCTGTGCTACTTATAGCTATTTTTTGTATGCCAAAATCCTTTATTAATAGTAATCCATTAATAATCCATTAATCGA
>NW_022146440.1:1907912-1962449 GCF_002938485.1 Sitophilus oryzae
AAGAAATTTGATTTGTGATGATACTGAAATTCATTTAGCGATGTTATACGTAATTAGTTTTAGCGATTATTGCAATTTGTCGACGGTGGTGGATAATATGTGAACATGTGGGAATATTTTTTTGTGTTGGTTTCAAGTGTTATTCCATGTAAGTGATTAAAAATATTTATACTTGCATATTAAGTACTATTTCCATTTTTTTATAATTTGATTATTCGCATTATTATTCAAATTTTCTTCAAAATAACGCAAAGCTTTTATCACATAAGTATCTAGATCTTTATATGAGCCGTTGACTGCACAACTCCATTAACTACTTATATTCATATCTTAACACTTATATCCATATCTTTTTATATTTATTAATTATTTTACCATTTTTACAAAAATCAGACGTTACCATTTCTTTAATGTTATGAATATACCAAGTGGTTTTCAACTTAAATTTAAGATTTTTCAAAAGTGAAGTTAATAAATTGTGCAGTGACGGCTCATATACCGGGTGCGTCTCAAAAGTGGCTCACCCCTATAACTTTTTTTTTATTTTTTCAGATAAAAAACGAGATTTGGTATGTTATTATATGACATAAATTAGGATTCATTGCTGTATTCAATTGTTTTTGGTCACCTCCTATTTCACCGGAAATGACTACAACTTTTGATTTTTAAATGGCCACCTCGGTGTTTTTTTACTTTCTTCGATAGAAAATGACATTCTGATTAGAATAGCATATCATATGTCAACTTTTGACATTCTCGCATAATAAAAAATATTTTAAAATTCAATATAGAGTGCCATGGCTATGTTAAAAACACTAATTCTTAATCAAGGAGCATTGGAAAAATAGATTTGATCGTCTAATGTTTTTAGTGTCTTATCCTGGCCAGTTAGAAAATGCTGAAATCGTAGTTTTAATAATATCTCAATTTTTTCAAATGGAACAAGTGTGGCTCATTAGCATATTTGGAAAAAGCATTTTTTTACGAATAATTTGATACCACACACTTGGTATTTCGAGTCAAATTTTCGTTACGAACCACAAGTTATAATTTCAAATAAACCATATGCGAAAATGTCAAAAGTTGACATACGATATGTCATTCTCAGGGGCCGGAAAGTGAAATAGCAAAAACGGTTCCACCGTTTCCACGGAAATTTCAAATAAAATAGTTCCAGCCTCGGGCGCTAGGTGGTAGTGCAATTAATTTTTAGGTTAAGAAGTTGCTACTAGTTATTGCCAGATTGTCAAATTCTCAAAAAATATTGTCGTTGCCATAGCGCCAATCATCAAAAATGATTATCAAAACGTTTTTCAAACTATAATTTGTTATATGTGTTTTTATTAGACAATTCCTTTTGTTTGTGGCCCTAAAAATATAATGTAAGTCTTTTATTTTTGCCATCAATTAAGTACCTATTTATATTTACTCCATTTACAAAACTTTGAGCGTATTACGTTGGTCTTGTTTTATTATAATAAACGATGTTTAAATATTTTACTTAAAACTTAAAATAATAAATATATTTACACATGTTTAGCTTTAATTTTATTTAATAATTGTATAAATTATACTGTTAAATCTTATTTTTTACACATCACAACGCTACTTGTTATTAGTATTGTTGAATTTGTGTAAAAAATAAGATTTAATAATCAAATTTAATTATTTTAAAGCAAAATTCAATAAATACGCTCATTTAAAAAGCCCGCGCTTTGATCCATTTAAAACAAGCCCTACTCAATAGATGGCGCCACTTCTGTAGGACCATTTTTCAGTATGGCAGAATCCATTCTTTTTCTAGCTAGGTATATTCTTTGGTCATTCTATTCAGAGTGTTATTTTCTATCGAACAAAGTAAAAAAAAATATCCAGGGTGCCATTTAAAAATCAAAAGTTGTAGTAATTTCCGATGAAACAGGAAGTGACCGAAAACAATTGAATACATCAATCATTGCTAATTTATGTCATATTACCATTTAAAAACATACCAAATCTTGTTTTTTTTAACTGAAAAAATAAAAAAAAGTTATAGGGGTGAGCCACTTTTGAGACGCACCCGGTAGAGACAAATTTATCTTCTTTTACTTCATCTTTATGAGAAAAGAATGCCGCTTTTTTTAGTCTTCATCTTCAATAATAATATGGCGCCTACTTTTCATATTAAAATATTTATTATAATCATTACGCTCTTTAAAATTTACTTTTATTAAATATCAGTTATAATTATTTACCAAACCAAACCAAGTACTAAATTCATTAAAGCGTTTGTCCGCATGCTAAAGAGATGCTTTAATGTATTTTAATTAGTTAAACTATATTTGATATATCTGACATATACGAAATAAAGATTATTAAGAAAATCTTGAAATATAGGATTATAAAGTTGGTAAAAATGCTTAAAAATATATACAGGGTGTCAAAATATAGTATATCTAACTTTCGTGGGTGATTCTACAGACGCCTTAAAATGCTTCCCGAAGATGTTACAGCCTTGGAAAGGTTAAATAAAAATAATATATTTTGTTTATTTTAAGAACATTGGTAAACCATTTTTCTTGAAATTTTGTACACTATACACACATTTTAATGGCAAAGCGAATGGCAATTGTGAAAAATACCGTAACAGCCCTGAAACGGTATATTCCATTAGGGTAGTATTGGTGGTACTTCTTTTATCCTTATAGATACATTAATTTCAATAAATGATATAAAAAGCTAGAACTTTTTTACGTAAAACAGGTGCTCTTCGTTTAGTTCGAAAAGGTGAACGGTTTTCAAGATATCTGCGTTTAAAGATTACAACACATCGATTTTGGTATTGGTGAAATGATAAAATGTAAAGAAATTTTAAATAAATTAATCTCCAGATTTCGATAATAGTAAAATCGATCCATCGGAACCTTTAAACGCAAATATCTTGAAAATCGTTCTAACCTAACCGTTTCGAACTAATCGAAGAGAACCTTTTTACATAAAAAAGTCGTAGTTTTAATTTTAATTTGTTGAAATTACTGTATCTGTAGGGATAAAAGAAGTGCCACTAGTATTTTAGGTCATATGCTCATAGGAAGTTTTTGTTTTATTTTTATCTGTAGTATAAACCACCGAAGTTAGATACACTATTTTTTTGACACCCTGTGTAATTTATATATTATATTGTTTGAATAAATTAATAGCGAAATTTTTAAAATCTATAAGGAAAAATTAGTGTTAGGTAAAAGCAAATACCAATTGATTTTAATACAATTTGAAAAAGTGAAAGTTTTATTATATTTAATTCTGTAATTTCAGTTCGCTAATCTCCTCTCAGATGCAACGGATTATTTTATGACGTGACCATGATTATCCGTCAAAAATTAACTGAAATTAAATCATAACAGCAATTTTTTTTTTCAATTAAAAATATTATCACTTTTTCACTTTTATTTATGTTAGTTAATTTAGTTTTAATAAAGGTAGTAAAAAATTATAATTATTAATATTCTAGTATTAATGGGATCTTGAGGAAGGTAATCTTACATATTCAGATAATTTTCCTTTGTCCTACAGTAAGAAAGGAATTTAAATGGGAAGGATTAATTTTTCGCACATTTAAAATTTTTTAAAATCATCCGCAGTACTACTTCTTTATCATTTTAGAGCCACTTTTGCTAATCATTTTAGCAACAAATGATTAAAACTAAGTTAACCAAAATTGTAAATGTACAGGGTGGGCCAAATCGGTTAGGCTCGTAAAGAAAAACATCCTTTTCTATAGGAGATAAAGGAAAACTAATATCGGTGTCTGGAGCTCAATTTTTATCAAAAACATATCTGTTACCGTTTCGAAGTTACGGGGTGTTTTTCAAAAATGTGCATTCTTAACAAATCGCTGTAATATTTTTGCTATGGAATTATATTTTTAGAAAGGTAATTTTAAGTTCTTTTCAGTTAATTAAAAATATACAAGGTGTCCCAAATAAAAAATCAATTTTTCTGTTGATAACTCTTAAATTATTAATTTTAAAAAAATTATACTTAAACCATTAAATTCTACGTAAAGAAGTGCTTTGGGAATATTTTCATAAAAATACAAGATTTTCCATACGAAAAAAGTCACAGCGATTTGTTAAAAATGCCCATGTAACTCCGAAACGGTAACAGATATCGATGTGCGGTTTTCACCATCATGTTTTTGATCAAGAGCTCCAGACACAGATATAAGTTTTCTATAGTTTCCTATAGAAAAGTGTGTTTCCCTTTAAAAGCGTCCAATTTGACCCACCCCGCACATAATATAGATTATTATATGCCATCCGACTATGCTATCATGAACAGCAAAATATGACAATGAAAAAAAAATGGGTGCACTGTCGTTGTGTTTGGTTTGTAAATAAAGTTTGTTAACCTGTAATTTGTATGTGCAACAATTTTAACCTAAGTTTTGTTATTAAATTAATTTACTAATATTAAAATTATTCATAACATAAAAAAAACAAATATATTTGCTGCTAAAAACCATTTTTCGAATACATTTTCTAGTTAATTTTTAAAATTATAAATTATATTATGTAAATAAAGGATAAATTTTAAATTAATGTTAAAATAATATTTTAACATTATACTATACTAACAGTATATTATACTTAATAAATCTTAATGATTCTGTCTAAAAATAAGAAACAAACTGTTGCAAATATTTATATGTAAAAATTGATGTTTTTTTTAATTTAAATTTTAATTTTTGAATTTCTATTAGATATTTAAATTAGCATAATTTTATCAATGTACAAAAAATATCTTAATGATGTAAGAACATCTGTCTGTGCTACTTATAGCTATTTTTTGTATGCCAAAATCCTTTATTAATAGTAATCCATTAATAATCCATTAATCGATTAAACTTAATATGCAAAAAGAATCCGAAAACTTTTTAAAGAATTCAAAAATACGGTGGAACAAAGTAATTTCTTCTTTTTTCAAATGGATAAGCAGGTGGTCTTGACATGTGCGAAAAGTGGTACATAATTTTGAATACATTTTAATAATTATATTTTTATAAATTAATAATAGCATATAAGATATGCGAAAAGCTATACTCTCCGATTAATAATGCAAAAACATTTATTAAAAAACATTGTTTGACAAGATGATAATTTTGTTAGGTACATCTGATTTTATTTTCAGACGCTTGGACACAGAATAAGACAGATTATACCTTGTACACTCATCAGTTCCCAAATACCAGGCAACTTACACTCTCTTTCGGACCATGTCGAGTAGTACTGAATCCGTAAGTAAGGATATAATTTACTCATCGTTTTTCAAATATATTATTAGATATGTTCCAGCCCCTAATTCAACCTTTTTTTTTTCAAACTCGAACAAAAAAAGAATTTTGAAAAAAAAATGATTTTCAAAAAGTTTCACTCAACTTGCCTAAAAGATATTATTTATTCATAACGAATTTTTATTATAACAATAAATAGTTATTTTTTAATATAAGATAGCCTCAAACCCTGATAGCTTTTCATTTTCTATTAAATATAGCTGACTAAAAATTACATTCAAATAGCTATACAAGTGGGCAATTTAAAAAATCTCTTATTTTATTGAGCGTCAAATATAATGGTTATTTTTATAGATTTGTTTCAATTAGGGGGGGGGGGATTTGGTTAAAATATTAAGACAGGTTCTCACCTATCAGTATTACTGAAGTAAAGTTCATGAATGACGGAAAACACGGTGTTCGCGCGTGGTTTTGCTAGTAGAATACATTCAGTTGGTCTAGACATTTTTCTTTTATCTCGTAAACATGAAGTCGACAAAATTACATTAATTGGTTTTGTATTAAAAGAATTAGTTGTGGAAGTCAATTCTTTCAATATTTCCTCAAATTTTGGAAAACAACAAAAAAATAGATACAATCTCTACTCATACACTTCTTTAAAATTACCAAATCTAGAACTAGATAGTAGATTCCATAAAAGGAGGGAAGTTCACCGCGACCTTATATATCTATTATGTCTCCCTTTCTTGAGTTATAGGCTTGGTGCATTTCAGTTGATTTGAATAAATTCCGACCGCAGCACTTCAACGGCAGAAATCAGAAATTATCAGTATGTATTTCACGCCGCCGCGCCGCACCGCGCCACACCGGGCCGCACAGTGGTGTGAAACTGATAATATAACGAAAAAAGCCTATATTTCCTAAACCGTTAATCCAATGGCATTGGGACGGATTTTATTCGATTCAGCTTAATAAAATACATCAAATAACAGGGTTTAATAAATTTATTTAAAAGTAAACTGAGCACCAATTGAAACGTAACGTAAAAATATTTGCATCAAGTTGAACATATTGTATTTTCTGAACTATTGAAGGCGTTTTGAATTGCTAGCCAGATTCTGAAACGCTTTTTTATCGAATTATTGGTCAATACCCATAATACAGGGTATAACAATAAAATGCTAATGTTTATCTATGTCGTCTCTAGTGAAGTAACGACTTGCTCTAGAAAGTTGATTTTTTTACTAAAAGATAGTTAATTGGCTCTTCTAAAAACTGTCGGATTTTTTGTTTTTCATTTAATTTAAAAAATAAGCATTTTTTCCAGGCTTCAACTAGTAAAATATAATTTGCAATATTAATGGTTTGGTTTGGAATAATAGTTTTGTTTTTTAATAGACTAGTGATTAAATGTTTTATGGACATCTTCTAAAATTATAAGTATGTACCTTTAAAAAGTTTTGTTGTAACCGAAATAGCCCCAATTATGACCCTACTAGCTAAACCGGTGATTAAAATTATGCTCGCCACTCGTTATCGTAGTTGAACTCATCTAAAAAGTTTTGTATTTTTGTATACTAGTTACGATATTACGTTTACGATATTCTCCGATCGTGGCAGCACCGGAGAAGAATGCCCCAAGCCTATCATCATGCATCAGCCTATCAACTCATCATACAGTCTCAGGCTTTTATCAAAAGCCAATATCTGAGACGGTTTATAGATGTTAGTTCTCTATCTCTGATATCTATCCGATATCAGTCGTACCAAAATTTATGGCACGAATGATTGTCGTCTCGGCACACTCAGTGATGAGGTGTTCTGGTGTTTCCCCATTTTCCCCACATAATCTGCATTCGCTGTTGTTTAACCCCGAACAATCCAAAGATTGTTCTTACTTAATTCAACCTCGGTCGTAAGTTCTTAGGAATAGTTCGAAGAAATATTTCGAAGGAATTTCTTCCAGTGTCTTAGACCGTTGGAGAATTCTTATTCCAGATTATGGATAGAGTCTTCCATATTCTTGAGTAAATGTAGAACTAGCTTTCGCTAACTGAAAGTATGAATAAACTCATTATTTTTACGGAAAACCTGTTTTCAAGTTCATTATCCATTCAGTCCCACTGAATTAGTCACACTGCTTCGGTAAAATTTATAGATGAGAACCAACCTTTACTCAGAGATAAAAATTATATTATTATTTCATTTTTATAGAGATATTTTTTTAAGAATGTTATAGATGTTTTATAGATAAAGAATATCATATTATATTTGCTTTAGGCAATGTCCCGATCCGGATATCACATTTTTCATGTATTCGACGAGAAATCCAGAAAATCCGGAACAAGTTTACATGGCTACCCACGTACGTGGAACAAATCTGCACAAAACCGTATTCGATCCATCGAAGCCAACAAAAATCATTATCCATGGATATAATTCAAACATGTTTTTAAACGGACTAATTGAATTAAGGAGAGGTATGATTAAATATATTTCAAAATACAGTGTGGCACAGCATTCCGAAAAAATATCAGGTTTGCTGGTTAAGGTTTTAAAGCGCCCATTTTAAAAATATCTTCTTATGATTATGCATGTTTTCAAATAGTTTTCACGAAACGAAGCGATGTATTTTATAGAATTATATAGGTATTCGTTTCTAGAGTGGTGTAGTTTCAGTACAACAAGTTCTTTATTTCAGAATACCTTAAAACTAATGACTACAATATTTTCGCCATTGACTGGAGCCCGCTCAATAAATCTCCTTGTTATCCAGCCGCAGTTTGGAATGCTCGTCACGTCGGTACTTGCACCGCTCAATTAGTGGACAGAATAAGAGATATGGGTGCCAAAGATATACACGTAATCGGTTTTAGCTTAGGTGAGTCAAATATTTAACTAGTAACTCACACACACACACAAACCAATGATTTTATAAATAACTTCTACAAAATATTTAATAATTTATTTTATAATATAGAAAATATTTAATTTACGACCCTGTAATAAATTCGCAACAGAATGTTCCGTTAATGTTAATGGCAGATTTTGTGGGCATAATTCCATAGCAAAAATTAGCTGATTATATTTTTTGGTTACTTGTCAACGGCATGAACATGTTATCTTTTTTGTTTTTTTTTACACCTTGCAAATGCGCATGTTGATTCATTTCTTTTGAGGTGGGGGAGGATAATCAGTAAGGACTAGGGAATATAGATCCCACTGGACCTATTATACATCCTTCAACGTTAGACGCACATCGTCTAAGCTATCAATTACGAAACAACTCAGTGGTGTATCTTATAAACCAACCACAGCACTTTAGACTTTACCCAACAGCACTGGTGCTACATAATGTCGTCAAAACCAGATATTTATGGATGGAATTATTGTTTATGACTTCTATTGTACAAGTGAAAAGGTGGCAACTGTTCAATGCTATCCAAATTTTTCAACCTCCATTTCCATTTCTTGGTGGTGGGTGGTGGTCGAGGTGGTAGTGCCCGGTGGCGTAGAGGTACAGGCTCTCGTCTACCAATCTCAAGGTAGTGGGTTCCAATCCTACACCCGGCATTTCATCAGCCGACTATTTTTATTAAAATTAAAATAGTTTGGGTACCTAGGTCGACTCAGCCTTAAATGAGTACTTGGGATTCACAATCCTGAAGTAATAATAGGCAGCTGAAGCGTAGTGCTAGCCACATTACCTTCCTTGTATACCGGACGGCTCTAGCATGGCAAGCTGTACCTTGCTACTCCCAAGGCGTTAAACACTATATACGGAAGCTATTATTATTATTATTTCAATTTCTTCCATATTATCTTAAACAAACGCATTTGTCTTCAAAACAAAGATACCAAAAAAGGAAGTAATGGGTGAGAGTACCATCTTTCTTTTTCTGAAGTTAGTGATGACATCATCCACAATATTGAAATGATCAATCACAATGAATGATGGGCCATTTTTTACTTACTTACTGCCATTACTCGCTGGCGAGTAATTGACACGCATCAGAAGATGGATTCGCAAAGCGTTTTCTTTCATGGGCTTTTCTGTAACTTTTAAGCCCGATACGTGATGTTATCTCTCTTCCGCACTCCGGTCATTGAAAAACCTCATTACTTTGTTGCCTCTTTGCTTTTTGGTTGTCGTTGTTAACTGAGTATACAATTCTTCTCCGTTGCGTCCTATTGTGCACTGCTTCCTCCCATTCTGCATGCTTATCCCCTTGGAGGAATATCTTTATACTTGTATGTTTGATATACTTTTGAGTTGTCTACCAATTTTTGTCTTATCGTCTACAAGCTCACCACAAGTAAAAAAAAGTTTTTGGTAGAGGATTTCATCCTGCATACGTGACCAGCCCATCTTAAGCTGGATTTAGTAATTATGATTTCAACGCTCTAGCAGCTAGCTTTTTCAGGCACCGATATGTTAAACACATGATGGTAGAATTTGATCCTTAACAGTTGTCTTAGGTGTCTCTGTTGCAACTTGTCTAATGCGTTCACATGCTGGCGGTACGGTACCCAGGTTTTGCTTCCATATATCATGGTGGGGATTATTATTACTCGGTACACTGCTGTTCGTAGCGTTGTTTCGTAGTTGTTCATTGCTTAATTTGTTCAGATTCTCTAGACATTCTGACCAACTTCAAATTGATGAGTTACTGAGTTGATCGCTTTTAGCGCTGATATTGTGATGATCGTTTATTTTACTGATATGGATAGTTGTTTCATTGTAGTCTTGTAAAAACTGTTTTTTTTTTGTAGAAAAAATATATTTTAAATATAAATCTAAAAATATATTTTTAGGCTTGAGTTAAAAAAATATATAACAAAATTATTAATTTTATTTACTTATACAACCTCTATTTAACTCCAAACACTTAACTAAACGTCCAGGTACACCCGAAACTAGGTCCACACCATAATGTTCAGTGGCGGTAGTCCAGGCCTTTAAAACTGAGCGAATCAAATCTTGTTTATTTCGTGGAGCTGCTCGTTCCACTTCAATCTTCATTAGTCCCTATTTGTTTTTAATGGGACTAAGGTCTGGTGAAGCTGCTGGCCATGGAATTGTTACCAAATGGTGTTCTTGCATCCAAGCTTGAGTTTAGACAGACATATGGCATCTTGCATTATCCTGCTGAAAACGCCACCCCTCTGGATATAAAACATGAGCCGTTTCAAGAAGAGAACCATTTAAAATATCACAATATTTTGCACTATTAACAGTCCCATCAACTATATACAGAGGTGTAGCACCACGCTGGATATTGCTCCCCAAACCATTATTTTAGTGGGAAATTTTGAAACTTGAACGGTAACATTTTTTTTTGATAGGATTTTTAGGTGGTTTCCACCAAGCTGGAAACAACTTTCGTCAGAAATAAAAATATTATTAAAATTACCTTCTTCAAAACGTTGACAAAAATCCATTCTTCGCTGCCTTTGTAGAGGTGTTATTGCAGGGATTTATTTTGGCTTCATTGATATTGTTACGGATTCCGTGGGTCCACTAATTTAAACTCACGATAAAATACTTAACGAATTTATTTTCTCACTTTATACACAATTACTAACTTATAACACACAACAAACTAACTATTTATAAGATTCCTTCACCAAATTGTCCGATTTTCAATTTTTACGCGGTATATTCAAATTTCAAAAAACTCTCAGTTGTCGATGGCTCCGGCTTATATACTCTATTGACTGCTTCTCGAAATTTCCCCAATTCTCGGAAAGCGTACTTCTTCATACCAGACAATTCTATTGTCTGATTCCCTTACTTCTCGACTTGACTAAAAGATGGCGCCTGAAAAAGTCTTTTAATTTCTGGCGGATACGTTGCGGTTGTGCAGGCAACCAGTAATACATTTTAATTTCTGGCGGATAGGCCATTTTCTTGACATTGCCCCTTCTCAAATTTGATCGTCCCGATCAAGGTTTCCTGTCTGATATCTCTTCAATCGATCCAGATGAACTACTTTCATCTTACTTCTAGGGCTGCGTTGAATCCGGTACACAACATCATTTATCCTCTTGATGACTGTATAAGGACCTTCCCATGCTGGAGTTAACTTTGGGGACCTCCCTTTCTTGCGCTGTGGGTTATATAACCATACCATATCGTCCTGTTGAAATCCCGTAGAATTAGCTCTGAGGTCGTAACGAGCTTTCATCCGGTCACTGGCTAGCGTAATCTTACTTCTCACGGCCTTATGAATTCCCAATAACCTTTCCTTCAGTTCATCCGCGTAGTCCTCTACGTTCGTGGTGCTGTCGTCTGGTGATCCGAACACCAAGTCACAAGGCAACCGTAATTCTCGACCAAATAAAATCTTCGATGGTGAAAGTCCGGTGGTGTTGTGAACTGCACTTCTATATGCCATTAGGAATAGTGGTATATGCTGATCCCAATCTCTTTGATGTTCATCCACCATTTTCGAGAGATGTTCTTCAATGGTCTTATTGAATCTCTCGACCATCCCATCAGACTGCGGATGTAAAGCTGTTGTCCTAGTCTTGTGAATACCAAGCAGATCACACATCTTCTGGAACAGTCTTGACTCGAAGTTCCTTCCTTGGTCAGTGTGAAGCTCTAAAGGAATTCCAAATCTACTGAAGACATTATTGACTAATACTTCAGCTACAGTCGATGCTTCTTGGTTTGGAATGGCAAAAACTTCTGGCCATTTACTGAAATAATCCATCGCCACTAAAACGTACTTGTTGCCCTTGTGCGTTTCAGGGAATGGGCCTGCAATGTCAACAGCGATTCTTTCGAATAGCAGTCCAACGTTATATTGTTTCATTTTTCCCCTAGAGCGAGTGCTTGGCCCTTGGCTGGCTGCACAAGTTTTACATTGTCGACACCATTTCTTGACATCTTCGCAATAATCCACCCAGTAAAAACGATCTCTCAGCTTGCTCAAGGTCTTGTTTACCCCAAGATGGGCTCCAGTTTTACCACCGTGAATTTCTTCCAATACCTGGGTAACTTTCTTCCTTGGTACCAGTAACTGAGTTGTTACTGTCCTGCCATCCGCACTTTCCCACGTGCGCTTTAACAATCCATTCTCAATAACCAGTGAATTCCACTGAGCCCAGAGAGCTTTGAAAACTAGCCCTCTGTCCGCAATATCCTGCCACGGTGGTCTCTCGCCGTTACCTTCCTTGAGCCCTAGTATTGCTCCGATGTCTGGATCTTCCATTTGGTCTTTCCTCAACTGTGCCGTCGTCCACTGTTCATCAGCTCCAAGCTTAAAACTCCTTATCATGACAGTGCCTTCACGTTGTTCCGTTTTACAGCAGTGCTTACAATCGGTTTGACAGGGTCTTCTGGATAAACCGTCTGCGTTACCATGCATCTTCCCAGCACGATGTTGGATGGTAAAGTGATACTGCTGGAGCTTCTCGAGCCATCGTGCTATTTGGCCTTCAGGTTGTTTCATCTCCATAAGCCATTTGAGAGCCGCATGATCTGTCCTAATTAAAAATTCTTGGCCATACAGGTATTTATGAAATGATCAACTGCCTTCACAATTGCTAGCAGCTCCTTCCGGGTAACGCAGTAATTCCTTTCTGGTTTGGATAGAACTCGACTGTAATATTCTATCACTCGTTCTTCGCCATCTTGCACTTGTGATAGCACTGCACCTATGCCGATATTGCTGGCGTCGGTATCCAGGATATACCTCCCTTGTTGTTGCGGGTAGGCTAGAATAGGACTTGAACATAAAGCCGCCTTAAGTCTTCCAAAGGCTACATCACAATCGGTGTTCCATTCGTAGCCGACTTCATCACCTGTAAGTCTATGTAAGGGTGCAGCTATATTGGCAAATCCCTTGACAAATCTTCTGTAATAGGTGCATAAACCCAGAAAACTTCTAAGTTCATGTTTGTCGCGAGTTTAGGCCAATCCTTGATTGCAGCGATTTTCTTCTGGTCAGTGTAAATTCCGTCTGCTGAGACTACATGGCCCAAAAATTCCACTTGTCGCTGGAATAAGCTACACTTCTTCGGGTTCAAGTACAGGTGAGCATTCCGTATGCGGCCGAAGACTTCTTCTAGATTTCGCAAATGCTCCTCAAAAGTTCTTCCCATAACCAATACATCGTCGAGGTAAACCAAGCACGTTTTCCAAGTTAATCCTCTTAACACCACCTCCATGAGACGTTCGAAAGTGGCTGGAGCATTGCATAATCCAAACGGCATGACCTTGAATTGGTATAGTCCTTTTCCTGTAGAAAAAGCTGTCTTTTCTTTGTCTTCCTCGTCCAGACCAACTTGCCAGTATCCACTCTTTAAGTCGAGAGTGGAGAACCAGCACGAACCTGCCAGAGTTGTTAATGTGCCATCTATACGTGGCAGTGGGTAGCTATCTTTCTTAGTGACGTCATTGAGCTTCCTATAGTCCACCCAGGATCGTGTACTACCATCTTTCTTCGTCACCAAAACAACAGGAGATGACCATGGACTTGATGATTCTTCGATAACTCCATCTTCTAGCATCTTATCTACCATTGTCTCCATTTCATGTTGTTTGGAAAGGGGCACCCTTTTAGGACGTTGTCGAATCGGCTGGGCATGACCAGTATTAATCCGGTGCTTCACAAAATCCGTTCTTCCACTGTTGTTCTTTTCAAAAATACTGCCATGCTTTAACATGAACTCCTTAGCCTTCTGTTTCTCATCAGATGTTAGGTGATCCCATGGCTGCTCTAGATGTTTTAGTGTTTCTTTGGATGCCATTTGTGTAACAGCTGATGACACTTCATCACATCGGGTGACACTTCTTACAGGTTCGCAGATGGCTATCTTGTCACCTTTTTGGATCTTGACACAATTCGGGAAACATTCGCAATTCTGATCGGTATATTCTCGTCGGTGTTCACCAATGATTTTCCTACTAAGTACCTATCCTGTTTGTTGTCGCTACTTTGTACCAGTCCAACACAGCACCCAGCGATTTTCTCCACTTTACCGAATACGATTTTCTCGGTATTACCAGGTATCACCACAGTTTCCGCTGATCTTACATCCATTCTGCCTGGTCCCTCGTCTGGAGATAACATGAACTCTTCATTTCCAATATTTAAGATATTTCTCTGGTGATCGAACGAAAATCCATGTTGACGAATCACATCCATGCCCAAGATGAAGTCATCTTCAATATCTGCCACTAAAACGCTATGCTGGAACTTCAAATTTCCTAACTTCAGTTCGACGATAGCCTCTCCGTACAACGGCCATTTCCCCCGTAACTGTACGTAAACACACTCTTCTTCTCAGAGGCACCAGCTTCAATCCTTGCACTGAGTTAGCCCGCACCAACGAAACCATAGCGCCAGTGTCCACTGTCATTCGGATTCCCTTTCCATTGACTTTCCCGTCGATCACCAAACTGTCAGCGGTTCTTCCTAGATTTCTAATGGAAAAAATCCTTGGGGCTCTGTTCTCCCCAGTCAATACTCGCCCCTTAGTATTGACTGATTTTAGTTTTCCTGGTGCCTACGTTCTCTGGATGGTGAACGGGATCGCATTTGAACGCGGCAATACCGTTTAATGTGGCCATTCCTGCCACCTCTAAAGCACCTTATGTCCTGGAATCTTCTCTGGTTTTCTGTCTGGGTGTTGCTGACTCCCTTGTTTATTAGTAGCTCACATAGTTTGTCGACTTTCTTACACATCTCCTCCAAACCTCTGTGAGTGTTTTCGGGCTGTTCCTCGACCGCTACCGATCTTATCTTCGGTCTAGGGATGGCGCTAAAAGCAGCTTCGATTTCCAGCGCCCTGACCAGTGCTTCGCTGCTGGTAGAAAATCGGGATATTTGCAGCGCCCTCTCTAATTCGTTGTCCCTCAGTCCGCTGATAAAGCACTGAGCAGCGAGTTCCTCCCTAAATCCTTCCGGTGCTTCTGGATATGCCAGGTGTACCAGCCGACGTAAGTCTGCTTCAATTCCTGCAGACTCTCCGGACCTCTGCAGGCGTGACTTGATCTGGGCCTGGTAAAGTTGACGTCGATGTTGGTCGCCATATCTTCTGTCCAGTGCAGCGACCAAAGTTTGGTATTCCTGCTGTTGGGCTGCAGGAATAGTTTGCAGGAGTTCCAGGGCAGGGCCACGCAGCGCGATGACAAGTGCCGCTGCTTTCTCCTGGTCAGTCCATCCATTGGCAGCAGCCGCTGCTTCAAACTGGCGGTGGTACATCGTCCATGTCGTTTGTCCATCGTAGGTCGGGGCTTTAAGGTTCGCAGTTCCCGGAACGCCAGGTGTCCTTACTTGTACCTTGGTCTTCTGTAGGTCCATCTCCAACTTTTCTATCTTCTGCTGAAGGCGCTCCTCCAGATCTTCTACGGCTTCTTGGAAGTGGTTCTGCTGTTCCTGGCAACGTTCTTCCAACATTGCTTGTTGCTGTTCCCCCAAGCTTTTCTGAAGTCGAATTTCTTGATTTTCTAAAGTTTTCTTAAGACGGTCCTGATCTTCTTGTCTTTCTTTCTGGCGGCGCGTTTCTATATCTTCTAAAATTTCCCTCCATTCATTCTTCTGACGAATTTCTAAATTGCCTAAAATTTTCTCAAGCCGGTCCTGTTCTTCTTCTTTGTCTTGTTGTCGTTGAATTTTCAAATCTTGGAAAATTTTTTCAAGCCGGTCCTGTTCTTCCTGTTTCTCTTTCTTTTGACGGGCTTCTAAACCTTCTAACATTTTCTCTTGATTTTCCATAAGTATTTTCTGTAGATGGTCTTGTTCCTCTTCTTTCTCTTTTTCTAGTCGGGCTCGCTCTTCTTCTCGTTCTTTACGGAGTCTTTCTTGCTCTTCTGCTTTTTCTTTTCTCAGCCTCTCTTGTTCTTCTGCCTTTTCTCTTCTCATATTCTCCATAAAATCGCCCAATAATTTGCTTACTTCCTCCATTTTCTTCGCTTGCTGTCTCGTACCAACCATAAAAATTCCCAAATTCGGTGTAAAAATCGTCCAATCCACTTAATTTCTTCTTAAAATCCTCTTGAATCCCACTTCTGACACCAATTGTTACGGATTCCGTGGGTCCACTAATTTAAACTCACGATAAAATACTTAACGAATTTATTTTTCTTACTTTATACACAATTACTAACTTATAACACACAACAACTAACTATTTATAAGATTCCTTCACCAAATTGTCCGATTTTCAATTTCCACGCGGTATATTCAAATTTCAAAAAACTGTCTCAGTGGTCGATGGCTCCGGCTTATATACTCTATTGACTGCTTCTCGAAATTTCCCCAATTCTCGGAAAGCGTACTTCTTCATACCAGACAATTCTATTGTCTGATTCCCTTACTTCTCGACTTGACTAAAAGATGGCGCCTGAAAAAGTCTTTTAATTTCTGGCGGATACGTTGCGGTTGTGCAGGCAACCAGTAATACATTTTTAATTTCTGGCGGATAGGCCATTTTTCTTGACAATATGTAGCCTTGTCTATATGTAGCCTAGACATGCGGACGGTTTCTGAACACACTTTTAATTTTCGCTGACCAAATCTGTTAGCCAATTTGCGAAACCCTAGGCGCGGATTCTGTCGTCCTAATGCCACTAATCTTACGCGATCTTCCTGAAACTGGTCCATGCTTCATATCTCTGCCATTTTTTATCCTCTTTATTGTCTCATATACTGCACTTTTTCCGAGTTCAGTCAATTGCACTAATTTTTTAACGTTTCGAACACCTTTTGTATACAAATATTCCACCGTTTCTTTTTTTTTACTTGCGGCATTATTGATTTTTGTATAAGCTTGGCTATGGCTAGATAAACAGCGATTTGTACGAGCTCACGGTTTAGTTGGCATTTTAACGGTTGTTTTGATGTTTGTTCCCTGAAAGTTGAATAGAAATAGAAGGTAAAGTTGACAGACTTAAGGGAGAAAAAAAGTTGAATACCTGGTTTGATTGTATTAGTTGAATATTTGCTTCGTTAATATTTTCGAGATTCCGAGGTTGCCAGATCTTCATTTGGATTTAACATGAGTAAAGGAACTAGAAGTGCGTCAGTGTCCAATCCCCATGATGATAACCAACTAGAGACGATAATAACTAAGCTCGTCCCAAAATTGAATCAAAGAATTGAGAATCAGTTGGAAAACTTAAGTAACAGATTTGAAAAAATAGAAAACAGTGTTGGGAGTATTATGGAGAAACTTAATACAATAGAAAGTATGACCCAGTCCAATAGACAGTCTATAATAAAGATGGAAGGAAGAATGGATAACCTCGAATATAAAATCAGACAAAATTCTTTAAGAGTTGTTGGTTTGGAAGATGGCTCAGACGAAAACTTAGTGTCTAAAATGCTTACTCTACTCAATGATGCTGTAAGGGTGAAATGTTGTTTGCAAGAAATTAACAATGTTTATAGAATGGGTAAAATGGAAATTGGGAAATCAAGAGTAACAATAGTTTCATTCACATCAGTCTTAAAACGCAATGAAGTTTTTAATAACAGAAGAAATCTTAAGGGGACAGGCATTTACATTAACGAGGACCTGACAGCAAAGCAACATCAAGTATTGCTGGCAGCAAGAAGGAAATATGGCATGAGAAACGCATGGTCGACATATGGAAGAATTTTGGTTAATGATGGCAACAGCGTACAAGCGTTTAAAGAGGCAGACAATGTTTAAAATCCATGTTGGCTTTTTTGCGAAATACATATCCTTTTTTTTTCTCTACCAGCACTGGTGTCTATTTTTATAATTTATTTAATGTGAATATATTTAATACCTTGGAATATTTTTACTCTCTTTTTTGCGATTACAATGTATGATTACTAATAACTAATCGAAATTAATATTTTTTTACATATACATATATATATTTGCCTGCGTATAGGTACCTGCAAAGGACTATAGTACTATTGTGATTCTTTAACTATAAAATTTTCATTTTTTCTCGCTGTAGAGAATTTATTCGACAAAAAATGTTAGATATTTCTTTTTTGTTTCTATGGTCTCATTCTAAAAAAAACAATATAATGATAGAATATTTTTACTTCGTTATAAGTTCATCAGATATGTACTGTTTTATTACCTTGTTTTTGATTATACCGTTGTATGCTTGATTTATTTTTATTTTTTTTTAATCTAATATCTGATGGGCTCGTATTTATTCGCTGAACGAGAATTATATCTCATTATTGTAGATCTATTTCTCTTTTAAATTTTCTGTGCACATTACTTTTGTTTAGCGTCTTATATGGCTTCGGCGAGCAGTAATAAAAATAAATTTTATTTTTCTCATTTTAATATAAGATCACTATGTTCAGATTTCGACAGTTTTTCTGATTATGTGGCGGCAGAGGCGTTTGATATTTATGGTCTCTCGGAAACATGGTTGAGTGAGCCTTTGAGTAGCAACAATTTTAAAATACATAACTATAATCTCGTTCGCAAAGACAGAGATGGCCGTGGTGGCGGAGTGGCATTTTATGTTGTCAATTCTTTAAAATTTCAGGTAATCGATACATCTGCCCAGCAGAGTGCCCTGGAACAACTTTGGATACGTACTAAAATAAATGGTAAAATTATTTGCTTCGGGACATTATATCGACCCCCCATGGCCAATTTGGCATCTTCTCTGGATGATCTGGAGAATGCCATTGTTAGTTTTTTGCCTGATTGCGATGTTGTCATGTTTGGCGGTGACTTGAATGTGGATATGTTGGAAGCGGGAAGCCCTGGGTGCTCTGCCATTAATCAGTTCTTCAATAAATATAATTTAACGCAATTAGTGCAGTCGCCCACTCGTATTTCTCAATTCGGGGGTAAATTAATTGATGTTTTGGTTACATCTAACCCAAAACTAATATCAGATGTGCAGGTTATTAATATGGATAATATATCTGACCATCATCTAGTATTAACAGATTTAGATCTTCAAAAAAATCGTGTGCCCATTTCCTATCGCACTTATCGTGATTATTCACATTTTGTTCTTACAGATTTTGTGAATGATCTTTTTAACGTGAACTGGCAAAACATATTTAATATGACTAATATTGATCAGATGATTACTTTTTTTCAAAAAAATATAACAGACGTATTTAATATACATGCACCACTTAAAACATCTAGGTTTTCTAAACCCCCCGCTCCCTGGATTACCGATAATATCAAATTTATGAGAAGCTGCGCCAGAAGGCTCTCACAAGATATAAAAAGTTAAAAACTGATACCTCTCTATATGAATACAAGCAGCTTCGTAATCTGGTAACAAGTGCTGTACGGAACGAAAAAAAAGCTTATCTTGAATATAAATTTAGACTAGATCCTGCTTCTTTTTGGAAAACTTTAAATAACCTTAACATTACTTCTAAAAGCTCCGATGCATCTGCCTTGCTCCAGACCTCTGATGCGGCTGATCAGCTTAATTCTTTTTTCATTAGCAGCATTCCTCAAATAGGAGTGACAAATAATAATCAATTTATAGATAAATATTCTAATAAAATTCATCCAAATGTTCACAATGCTTTTAAATTTGAAGAAGTTAATGAAGCTGAAGTTGAAAGAATCATATATTCAATTAAAACATCTTCTGTTGGCTCTGATGGCATCGACATAAAAATGATTACTTTATTGATTCCATATTTGACACCCTACATAACTTATATCATTAATAAAGCTCTTTCTTCAAACACATTTCCATTAAGCTGGAAAATGGCAGATGTAATACCGGTGCCAAAAAATGACGTTCCTAGTGAACTTTCTCATTATCGTCCTATAAGTATTCTACCCATTTTCTCTAAAATATTAGAACGAATTATGTTTACACAACTTAATGAATTTGTTCTAAATAATTCTATAATACCCGTGACACAATCTGGGTTTCGAGCGCGGCATGGCACCACAACAGCGCTCTTGCATGTTTGTGATGATATTTTTCGTTCATTAGACAGTGGAAATGTGACTGCACTTGTACTGTTGGACTACAGCAAAGCGTTTGATACCCTTGATCATAATTTACTTCTCACCAAGCTAAAATATTTTGGTCTCCATGATTCCGCTCTTATACTTTTTAATAATTATTTAAGTAATAGGAAACAACGAGTACGGCTGGCATTTACGTTTTCTGAGTACACAGATGTCAACCAGGGTGTCCCACAGGGTAGTATACTAGGACCTTTATTATTTTCTTTGTACACCTGCGACTTTAGCGAATTTTTAACTGTTTGTAAATCTCATCAATACGCTGATGACACCCAAATATACCACTCTTTTCAATTATCTAATGTCAATAATGCCTTAAGAAATATTAATTCAGATCTTGATACGATTGTAAAGGTGTCTAAATCTCACAAGCTGGTACTCAATGGAAGCAAATCCAAATTGTTGTTATTTGGCATGCCTGATCATCAATGTATGGAAGTTATTATTGATGGCACACTAGTTGTACCTTCAAGCTGTGAAAAAAACTTAGGCATATTGTTGGATAACCAACTTAAATTTGAAAATCATGTGTCCAGCGTCCTGCAAAAAGCTTATTATAAATTAAAAGTACTTTACATGCATGCAAATATTCTATCTACTGATATTAAGTTAAGGTTAACTAATTCTTTGGTGTTATCTATGATCTCCTATAGTGATGTTTTATTCTGGCCAGCCATTACACAAAGAAATAGATATAGCCTACAAAAGCTTCAAAATGCCTGCTTAAAGTTTAGTTTTGGCAAAAGAAAATTTGACCATGTCACCCCATTGTTAGAGGCGTCCAACTGGTTAACATTGGACGAACGATTCAATGTTCACTTAGCTACCCTTGTTTATAAAGTTCGTCACAGTCAACTCCCTAAATACTTATATGACAAATTAATTACTAATAATAGTATCCACGGTCGGGCAACGCGTAACTCCCGAAATTTTGTTGTACCTAAACATAGAACTTCCAAGTTTCGAGGCTCATTTAGTTATTCTGCTGTAAAAATATTTAATGGTTTACCAAATAGTGTATTATGCAGGCCCTCTGTTGGCTCATTCAGGAAGGCTGTCAAGCGTCATTATGTGAATGAGAGAAGTATTTAATTTCGTCGAGAGTATTATTTTAAAATAACTTATAATTATTTCTGTTTTTAGTTTGTTCACTTAATGCTCGCCTTTGCTATCATATTATTGTTTTCTATAATCTTTTAGTGTCATTAGTTACTGCTCACGAAAAAACTTAGACTTAGAATTTAGTTGTTAAGCTTATATTTAACAGTGCGGTTAGATGGAGTAGCATTGTGCTAGATCTCGCCGCATCTTTTATTATGATATTTTGTATTTGTTTTTCTTGGGTACTAAATAAAGACATTTATTATTATTATGTTCTTGAATCTCGGGCTTTCCGGTATTTAACGTAGTCGCGGACTTAAGTCAAGCGTCAACGCTTTTTACTGTGTATTTAAGACTTGTCGTGTAATATTACATGTGTGGAGGATAACTGTTTTTTGAATGGGTATATAAAGTTTTGGTGGAAGTTCAAGGCCTTTCAGACTATCATGTAATGATCTTGGGATCAGTCCTGTTGATGACACTATTATTGGTATAATTTTTACAATGTCCTGGTGCCACATCTGCCTTATTTCTTCTGCTAGAGGTATATATTTTTCAATTTTTTCAGTGTGTTTCTTCTTGACATTTTGTGAATTTGGTATGGATATCTCTATTAAGTATGTCGTTTTGTTGGTTTTGTGGATGAGCGTGATGTCTGGTTTGTTGTGTGGTGTGGTTTTGTCTGTGATTATATCCCGGTTCCAGTAGAGCTTGGCTGTCTTATTTTCTAGAACGTTAGCTGCTTGATATTTGTAGTATGGTGTATGGTAGCAGATGAGTGAATATTTCTTTGCTATTTCCTGATGGATTATTCTGCAAACATCGTCGTGTCTTTGGGTATATTGTCTGGAAGCAAGTATAGGGCATCCCCCGGTTATGTGTTCTATTGTTTCGGTTTGTGTGTGACATAGTCTGCATTTGTCTGTAGGTGTTTTGGGGTCTTTGATTATGTATTTCTGGTAATTACGTGTGGCGATGATCTGGTCCTGGATTGCTATTATGAAACCCTCGGTTTCTCCAAACAGGTTACCATGAGTAAGCTATGCATTGGATGCTGCTATGTCAATGTGTGGTTGTGTTAGTTGGTTTGCATGTTTTCCATGTAGGGCTTTGGATTTCCATTTTTCAATTTTAGTCTTTGTTGTTGTAATTGCATCAACTGGTATGAATGCTTCATTGTTGAATTGTAACGGTGTACCTGATGTTGTTAGGTTAACAATGCTTCGGTGTAGTGGCTGGTAACTGCTTTCTCTCTGAAATATTCTCTGAGTGTGTGTATTTGCTTGTAGTTCATGTTCTTTAGATCCATGAATCCCCTTCCTCCTTCTTTTCTTTTTAGTGTAAATCTTTCTGTTGCCGCGTGTATATGGTGTATTCGGTACTTGTTACATGTTGTTCTTGTTAACCTGTTTAGTTCTTCTAATTCTGTGTCACTCCATTTTATAACGCCAAATGAATACGTCAGGACGGACGCTGCATAGGTATTTATTGCTTTCACTTTGTTTCGACCGGACAGTTCTGTTTTGAGTATTTGTTTTATTCTGTTTTTGTATTTGCTTTTTAGTTGCTGTTTTATGTTGGCATGCTCTAATCCTGTTTTTTGTAGGTATCCGAGGTATTTGTTGTCTCATCCATTTCCATATTCTGTATGATATTTGAGTCTTGTAGAATGTATTCTTCCTGTATCGAGTGTTTTCCATTTATAATGCTGTTTATTTTACATTTATCTGTTCCTAGTTTCATTTGGATGTCTTCACTGTATGTTTCTGTAATATTGAGAAGGTTGTTGAGTTGTTTTCTGGTTGCTGCATAAAGCTTTAGGTCATCCATATATAGCTGGTGCGAGATGGTAGATGGATGTGTGAGTGAGGATATTTTATAAGCATCTTGGGGCGTTTTGTTGAGTAGGTTCGATAGGGGGTTGAGCGCAATACAGAACCAGAGTGCACTGAGGGAGTCACCCTGAAAAATTCCTCTATTAATTTGAATTGGTTCTGTGTGGATGAGTTGTTTTTTCATTTTGATGTTTAGGGTAGTTTTCCATGTTGCCATGATTCTCTGCAGAAGTTGTATGATTTGAGGGTGGATTTTGTATATTTGTAGAACTTGTATGAGCCAGGAGTGTGGGACGGTGTCGAAAGCTTTCTGATAATCTATGTATGCAAAATGTAGAGACTTACGTTTTAATTTGGCTTGAGTGTGTATTTCTGCATCTATCACCAGTTGCTCCTTGCAGCCCCTAGATCCCTGACAGCATCCTTTCTGCTTTCTGATATGATGTTATTATTCTGCAGGTGAGTGTTGATCTTTGTTGTTATTATTGCCGTTAGTAATTTATAGGTTGTTGATAAACATGTTATAGGGCGGTACTTAGATGGGTTTGCAGTGTCCGTGCCTTTGGGTTTAAGGTAGGTAACTCCCTGAGTTAAAAAAGAGGGGATGGCTTCCGTTCCTTGTACAAAATTTTGAAATATATTCGTTAGTGGTTTGTGGATGCTTGTGAATGATTTTAGCCAGTAGTTCTGTATTTTGTCGTCTCCAGGTGCTTTCCAGTTGTGTGTCTTGGATATGGCAGCTTTGATGTCTTCTAAGGTGATTGTTACATTTGGCATGGCTGTTGTATTTATCTGCTTGTTTTCTTCTTCTGTTATCCATTGAGCTTCTCTGTTGTGTTCTACTGCTTGTGACCAGATATTTTCCCAGAAGTTTTTTACTTCTGTAATTGATGGTGGATTGTTTATTTGCTGTTCCGTTGTTTCGAGAGATCTGTAGAACCTTTTTTCATTTGTGTTAAAAAGTTTGTTTTCTTGTTTTCTTTGGTGGCTCTTCTTGTATCGTTTTAGTCTTTTTGCTTGTGCCTGTAGTTGTTGTTTTTTAGTATCTAATATTTCTACTACTGATTCTTCTGAGCTGATATCTGGTAATATGTTTTGCGGGGGTCTCTTTTTTAGGTTTCCTTTCAAATGTTGTGTGATGACTCCAATTTCTTTCCTCAGTGTGGCTATCTTTTTCTGGAGCCGATGCTGCCATGGGGGTATTGCTGCTTTAGTTTTAGTTAAGTCGTTGTTTTTATTCTTCTGTTCGTGGGTTCGCATAGTTGTTGCTGCTCCACAGTATACGAGCGTGAGAATTTCTTCAATGTCTAGGCAGCTGTTTGATTCCTCAATCCTTTTTCCTATGATGTTATTAATTATTGCAATGGTGTTTTTGATATTTTGTGTGTTTTGTGGTCTGGTAATGAAAGGTCTGGATGATGGGTTTGCTCCCTGGTATTGGGCGTATAGTTCATTAAATGTTTCATCAATTTGATTAGATGGTTTGCATGTGTCTGTTGGCGGGATTAATGTTTCGTGTTGGGTGTGTCTTGTCGACGACTCTGCTGATGAGCTTTGGGTGTTAGTCAGCATGGTATGTGTTTCGGGTGTTTCTGGTGTGATTGTTTGTGGGTGTGATGTAGGTGAAGCTGATTGTTGTGCTTGTGGTTCGTCTTCATTTTGTATGGCTTCGGCCGCTTGTCTTCTTATAGTTTCTCTTTCTGTTGGAGATATTCTGTTGTTTCGTATTATGACTCGAATTTGGTCTGATAGTCTTTGTTCTGTGATCATTTCCCTAAGTTCTGGATAGATGTTCATAAAGGCCTGATATAACTGACTTCTATATCCTGTTGTATTTTGTTGGAGATTAGTAACGGTGAAGTAACAGAGGAGTAGGTTTTTGTTAATTTCGTCGGTCCATTTCATCCTCTGTCGTGCTTTACCTGCTAGGGTGGTTGTAGGGCGTATGTCCTGCAAAACACTTCTAGCGGGTTCTAGTCCATTATTCGGTGCTGGGTCGTCATCTGTTGCAAGCTGATCATCACGACGGTTCCGAACAGGAGCAGCTTGCCCTCCTGCCCCGCCTCGATTGCTTCTTACATTTTTTGGAGCAATATTTCACACTACATGGGTTGCTAACCCACATAGCGGTACCAGAGCCCAGTTGGCCGGCTAAGCCGTTTTCCACCTCCTACGACGTGGACGTTGGGTTGGAATTTAGGAGGCTTTATTATTATTATTATTATTTCTCAAATCTTAAGCCGGTTTACAATCAACAATATTTGACAGATGGTGTTGCCATGCGATTTTGGTCATAGCCTACTATCGGCACAGCCTACGTGATGGATTACTGTTGTCTTACAGTGTTACAGAAAAAAAAACATTAAAATAAGGAAAAATATAAAATTCCAGATACTTTCTAGACGGACTATATATTAGAAACTATATACTTTAAAGGATGCTTCACGCTATACCATAACGGGTCCGAGCCGTGCGTCGGTGAAGACACGGCCAAACAATGTCAAATGTTCTTTACACATATACATTCATGCCAGGCCGAGCACGATCCGAGCTTCGCCGGAACTCGTCCGTGCCCCGTCCCAGAAATGTCGGCGTACATTTTTTTCTCGGATCCGCTCCGTTTCCGCCCCGTTGCGGAAAGCATGAATGTACTTTCCTGGTGCCCCCGACGCTTGCAATCTGCAGTCATGATATAAACAAAGTACACTTTTTATCATGTCTGTAGTAAGTATTAGTGAATCTTACAGCAGTATTTGACGACAGGGTATGCGTAAACTGGACAAATGAAAGGACAAAATTTAACGATAGATCCTTCATCTTTTCCGAGCAGGTGTTTCCAGGTGTTGTTCTTTATTCATCAACTGCAATTGGTACCAATTCCAATTGCGAGAACTTTGGCATTGTTCGTATTAAATTCGTGCGTCTATGGGCTGTGTTTTCTAAAAACTGGACAATGAAGGATGCGTGAACAAGATAGATCCTTCATCTTTTCCTTTTGAACAGTGTTTCCCCTGCAGGTGTTGTTCTTTATTCATCAACTGCAATTGGTACCAATTCCAATTGCGAGAACTTTGGCATTGTTCGTATTAAATCTTCGTGTGTCTATGGGGCTGTGTTTTCTAATATACTCGGAACTAATACGAACCCCGTTATCAACTCGGTGTTGCATATACAGAAGGATCGGACGTGGCTCGGTGTCTACTTCACGGAACTCCGGTGTACTGTGAATCATCCTTAATATAGTTTTATTATTAGGTTAATTATAGAAAATATACAGCAAACTTTTACGTTTAAAACGTCCGCAAGGTATATGTAAGTATAACACTTGATTGTTTATCGGAGTAAACTACCCTATAAATCATAGAGCTGGTTTTAAATATCGATCTTTCTTCAAAGAATCATCGTTTACTTACGATACTAGAAATACAACTTTTTCCCAACAGCGCAGCCTTTTGTTGAAAGAAGCTGCGATTATTTCGTGGACAAATATTTCATTGTGATTGTGGTATCAATGGTATCGTGCTGTATCTTTTGGTATAATTAATCTACGGATTATACGATCTAGTATTAATATACTTTAATAAACTTCATAGAAAATTATTATTATATTTTAGGTGCTCACATTGCCAATTATCTTTCCATTGCTCTAAGGCCCTACGTGTTGCCAAGAATAACAGGACTGGATCCAGCCCTGCCTGGCTTTATTACCACTGACACAGAAAATAAACTGGACATGAGCGATGCTGATTTTGTTGATGTTTATCATACTAATGCCTTCATGCAGGGCAAAGCTGAAGAATCGGGTCATGTAGATTTTTACTTCAATGGAGGATCTATACAACCAGGTTGCTGGGGTACAGACAGTGAGTAATTTTTTAAGAGATTTTTTTTCCGTCTATGTAAATTAGGCCTATTTCCCTAGTCTTTTTTCAGTTTTCTCGCATTTGAGTTTTGTCATTTTCTCTTAAATCTACGTTATTTAAATAATAGGTTTTTAAGAAATAATACTGGACATAATATCTGAAATGCATAAAATAGTTATAAAAATTTATAAAGATATTTATCAATTTAGATTATTTTTTGTAAAGCATGCATTATTTTTTTCCAGAACTGGCTACTGTATCAGTGGCGGATTTGGGCCCCCCCAAAATAAATTTCTGTATCCGCCCCTTTACTGTATTGTCTCTGCGTATAGCACTGCAAACTTAAAACGTATTTATTTCTTTGGAAATTCCCCAACTGCGTTAAATTAAATTTGTTTACAATAGAGTCATCCAATTCCTTTCTTATATCATATCTTCCTATACATATATTAAAAAGAAAATAAAATGGATAGATATATTTAAAAAAATTCTATTTTGTATTTTTATATCTTTTTATAAAATAAAAATAAGTATTTTGTGATATACAATATTTATATTACCAGATAAAAGCGATTTAAAATGTTTATATAAAAACCACAATAAACCAGATTATAAATTTATTGTGGTTAAAATAATTTGTAACGCTAATTTTGGGAAAAAAATTAAAGAATTCTTACTTACATAATAGTTATGAAGAAATAAAAATATTTAATTTATATTTTTTGTTATAAAACAACACAAACACGCTGAATTATAAGATAAACAGATAAAAGGTACATTTTGCTTTTTAAATTTAAATATACTAATATATGAATTTCTTACCTTATTTCTTACTAATTTTAAATGCATTTTGTTGTATACTAAGGGTCGGCATTTTTGGTCTTGGGTGCCGGTTTTCATGTGTACGAAGAGTACTGTCAACACGCTTAGTAAAATAAGATGTACTGAATAAAGACAGAAGGCGAGTATTTTCCCAAGTGCATGGAATCTAGCGTCAGATTAAGTAGTTATAGCGACCTGGTCATTCTATTACTGTGTATAGGATTTTAACATGTAAGACAGTAATGTAGACAGCTTAATGGCAAATCAAATGATCATCACCGGAATTTGCATCAAAATTTCAAACCGCATAAGTAGACGTTTCAAAACAATGCTGCATCTAGGGTTGGATCTGGATTTTCGACAATTAGTTACTCATTTTACTACAACTGTAATAGATTACATTTAGCTTAGATATATTATTCTCATTTCAGTGGTATACATGAAAATTTTTAACATAGTTTATTTTATTCTAATTTCTTTAAGACTACGATAATACTGGTCGGCAAGAGAAAATCTTGGGTCGTTTATTTTCGTACATGTTTTATCTATCATTTACCTACATGTCTAGAAGTGAATCGCTATGGCAATCTTGTAAGTCGGGGAGAGAAAATTATTACCTATCCACTTAATCCGGAGCTCAACTTCTTGTCTATAGACTCTGTGCACGACAATCGGCACCCAAAGCCGTGGGTACATTATCGGTTATTTCATTAAATAAACTAACCAAAAAATATGCTGTATTACGTAGTCACGTACATCCGCAGTTACATAATGAGACAGATAATCAATTAATTACATAATGTAGTAAATAGCGCAAATACTATTGTCGATCATTCTAATCAGTATTAAATAATAATGGAGTGAGACAGTGTGAAGTGAGACATTAAATGATTGATCTTTTTGTTAAATTATGTGGTATAACTTAACACAATGATGAATCGTTTAATGTTTTATATGCACCTCCATAATTATTTAATACATAATCTTATACTGATTACAGCGTTCGACAATAGAATTTGCGCTTTTAGTACGTTATGTAATTAATAGATTATCTGTCTTATTATGCAAGTAGGGATGTACGTGTCTACGTAATAGAGCATCAGCATCTCTCTCAGTATATCGTATTGTACTGAACACGTTGACACACGAGAATCAGCAACCAAAGCAGTGTGTACGCTTCATTAAATAAACTAACCAAAAAATATGCTCTATTACGTAGTTACGTACATCCTCAGTAACATAATAGTACCGATAATTAATAAATTACATAATGTTGTAAATATCGCAAAATCGCAGATTAAGTGGTTACATAATAAATACTTCGTATTTTTGTTCACTCCGACTTACTAGATTGCCATAACGACTCACTCCTATACATGTAAACGCCGACCTAAAGGTTCACTTGCCAGCGGGGTATTGGATCTTCTAACAAACATTTTTTTAGAATTATAATAGTTTATGATACAACATATTTTTTTAACTTAACATATGCGCTTTGTAATAAAAATTTTACGGGCACGTAACCTAAACTAAATTTTCTAATACACTAATTCAATAACTAAATTGGAAATGTTTTAATCTAAATCCACTTATATATTAATTAAATACCGTCACAAAATTAATCATATTAATACGATTAAAATGAAAATAATCAACTATTTCAATCATTGTTGAGCGCTCTCACTAATGTAATGGATAATTTTATTATTGTATATATTTAACATTTATTTTCGTATCCAGATTTTTTTTCATGCAATCATCACAGAGCTCCTTTATATTATGCAGAATCTATAAACACAAACATGGGCTTCTGGGGTTGGCAATGTCCCAGCTTTTATGTGTACTTGTTTGGCAGATGTCCACCCAACGAGATTCAAGTTCTATTGGGTGAAAACATCGACAAATCACTTTTTGGAACATATATGGTAAGTATAGCAAAAAACTAGTACCTTTATTCGGCTTATCTTAAGTACTCTATTAAGTTTGTATTATTTATCATGATAACTCCCTCATCTGATATTACCTCATTATTCTAAAATTTACAAAACTCACTAAAGAAAGGCAGAAAAATGCATGCTTTATTTAGAAATGTGTCATATGTCATAATTACTTTTATTCAAATATGCGAAAATTGTTTTGAGTTTGAGTAGTGTATTTATATTTAAATAAAAAAAGGTCATTATACCACTTCATTAGTCTAATTTATTTATCTTTGTTTTGGGAAAAGAAAATATATGTTTTTTCTGGTAGTTACAAAAATGATTTTTTTTTCAGGTTGTTACTAGTTCAGCCCCCCCTTTTGCCATTGGAAAGCTCAATACAAGCTTTAGTTTTAACAGGATTATTTATCCACATTTACCTTCCTACGCCACTGGGAAAAATCCTATAGCCATGTTACAACATTACCAAAATGAAGTTTTAGAACCATCGGTAATAGAAGAAGACGAATTATTTAAGGAGGCTTTAGAAGAAAATAAAAAGAAGGATACTGATACAGTACCTAGTAATGTATTTTATGGCAAATATAAACTACAACCTCATTATTTCGGGAAAGAAGATGTAAATAACGAATTAATCTAAAATTTTATTATTATTTATTTACAATAAAAGACTAAATTAATTGTTATACCTTTTTACTTTCAACAAATTGAGTTTACAACATCCCTTAAATAATTCCTATCAACAGCAGACTTCTTACTAATAAGTTTGTTCTTATAATAATACGACTTAAAACCTAATGCATATGGAGCTTTATCGTTCGTTTCTAGGAAGTACGAGCCTCTGGTTCTAAAAGAAAAAAAAATAATATTACGATTTGTTTATTTCAAGTTTTCCTATAAATAAATAAGGATATAATATTAAGGGATTCTTTTCTCAACTGTGGTTTTGCGTTTGTGGTTTTCTGTTAAGTATTTGTGCTTGCTAAAGACAGCAGAAACCTTGCCATGAACAAAAATATAGTATGGCTATACTAACAAATAATAAGTGTTCTCTCCCATAACGGCTAATTTCTCTGAATTGCCACATAGTCCTAAAAAGTATTGTACTATATTTTCACATGGTTTAGCTATAAAAGAGTTTCCTCCTTCCACTGAGCTCTTTATGGATTCTGCAAAGTACAATCCTGCCATTATATGGCTGCAAAGTGGCGGATCTAAAAAAAAGAATTAATTTACAGAAAAAAGTTCAAATTTAGTAAGTTTGGTGCCAAAAGTCACAAATCAATATTTATTATAAATATTTGTAAAAGAATCGCTGTCTCTGGTGTAACAGTTATTGGTTTAGAATAGTAAAGCGGATGTGGAAAATTTAAGGGTTTTTGCCTTTAGTTGTTGTTTTTGGATGGTGTACGTGGTCAGAGGTCTTTTACTATGTTGTTATGTTGTTAATGGTTACTAGCATAAACCTAAATAACGCTTTTAGGAATTTTGTTCATCGAGGTACCTTCATTGCACTAGAGTGACTGGAGTAGCATGATGGCGATAACTTTCGGAGTATAGCAAATTATCTCTAACTGGTATTTGCCAATCGCGAGGAGCTGAAAATATATAGATAAACAACTTGATGTTAGACACAAACTACTGTGTAATGTATGTACATACGCTTTACAATAATGCATGCAAAATCCCAATATTTGGAAGTATGGATTGGAGTATATTAAATACTTCAGTCCTCAATACTTCGAGGGTATCTAATAGAAATTTTAGAAAAATTGAGAATTTTCTATAAGCTATGATCAGAGATAGGGAATGCAATCCCGCACCAAAATCTCAATCCCGCAAACCCGCGGGATTAAAGCAATCAATCCCGCGGATCCGCAAAATTGCGGGACTGTAAACAATAGTCATACATTTGGTCCTAAATGATACAAAAGGCATTGTACATTTTGCATAGGCCCACAATATACTGATATAGCGTGTATCTTAAACTAGCTGTACAGAAATTTGGACCGATTTATACAGGGAGTTCAAAAATATATTTAATATTAAATAAACTTAAATTTTATTATAATTTATCTATTTATTTTATAAATAAAAATATTATTCTGATGTTAAAGGTTTTTTTTTAACTTGTGTTAGTTATCTGCTTTTAGATACACTCTATATCAATAATTTTTTGGCATATGCAGAATGTACAAAGCTTTTTGTACCACTTTGGACCATACATATGACTAAAAATGCACTTTTCAAAAAAAAAGTAAATTTTCCTTAAAACAAAAAAAATTAAAAAGCCGATCAAATTGTTTTTTCTAATTTCAATACCGATTAGTCGTACTTGATAAAAATTTCGATTTTTTAAAACTCGCAAATTTGCGGTAAAAAAGATTCTTGACCAAATTTTCACTCTCTTATAAAACACCCTGTATACGAGAATTCGCTAAATATATTTTCGAAAACCGCATAGCATCTTAATCACAATAGATGCATCTAAAACCTGGTCCAAACCGCATCCCAAAATCTTTTTTAGTTCAAGAGATATTCAACTTTAAATTTACCCTAAAATTTTGCTTGTCCCGATAATTATGTCCGGCGGTTTATTTGACGAAATTGTCCACAATCCACAAGTACTAGTTAAATGGGTTCCCCGGGTTCCGAGCTGCCCGGAATGAAGGGGTTTGACCTTGATCGAGATCGATTCGGTTACCCAGTAGTAATGTGTCAATCCCGCGGATCCCGCACGATAAATCCCGCAACTTCGATCCCGCGGAATCTTAGAGGGATCCCACATTTGCGGGATTGCATTCCCTAATCAGAAAGATCCCAATTTTTGTAACCTTACAACCTTACCACAATACACACGATTCCAAAATTATGGTATACAAACTAAATCGGATTACCCAGCATTAATGTATAGGCAACTTCCAATTGAAAAGGAATTATTAAAAGTTAAAAGTGTAGATGTTGAATATGCTTAAAAATTCCACATAAGAATATTAAGATCACATGTAAGAGAACATAGATCTGAAAGATTAGGAAATAGTGGAGTATATTCTTTTTCAAAGTGCAGTATAAAAAATTCTAGGATTAGAAAAGAAGTTCTTGGATATAGAAGGGGTTCGTTGTAATTGTATGTTTGATTGTTCTCATGTTTAATTTTATCTTCAGTTTTTCATCATTTTTGTGTAAAAAGAGGTGAATTTTTGGCCAGGAAGATATTATACCGGGTGCGTCTCGAAAGTTGTTTACCACTGTAACTTTTTTATTTTTTCAAATAAAAAAAACAAAATTTAGTATGTTAGTATATGACAGAAATTTAGATTGATTGACATATTCAATTGATTTTGATCACTTCCTGTTTCACCGGAAATGACTACAACTTTTTATTTTTAAATGGCAACCCCGGTATATTTCTACTTTATTTTATAGAAAATGACGACTCTGAATAGATAATGACATATGTTAACTTTTGACATTTTCGCTTAAAAAAATCGTATTTTAAATTTCAGTCTGGAGTTGTATTAAAAACACTAATTTTTAATCAAGGAGCCTTGGAAAAATAGATTTGATCATCTAATGTTTTTCGTGTCTTGTCCTGGCCGGTTAAAAGATGCCCAAATCGTATTTTTAATAATATCTCAAATTTTTCAAATGGAACAAGGGTGGCTCGTTAGCATATTTGGAAAACGCATTTTTTACGAATAATTTGATACCACACAATTGGTATTTTGACTCAAATTTTGTTATGAACCGCATGTTACAATTTCAAATAAACCATATGCCAAAATGTCACCAGTTAACATATGATATGTCATTCTATTCAGAGTTTCATTTTCTATCGAATAAAGTAGAAATATACCGAGGGTGAAATTTAAAGATCAAAAGTTGTAGTCATGTCCGGTAAAACAGGTAGTGACCAAAAACAATTGAATATGTTAATCAATCAATTATTTATGTCATATACTAACATACCAAATCTTTTTTTTTATATGAAAAAATAAATAAGTTATATGGGTGAACTACTTTTGAAACGCCCCCGGCATAGCAGGTTACTACATACACTTCCAACAAAAATTATAAACTATGATTTTTTCACAAATTAATGCAAAATTTTAATAGTTTAATCCTAATGCTTCCACTTTTTCCGTACTTATACCTTATTATAACTTACATCTTCGAGATATACAGGCTGGTTGTAGAACTCCTCCGTTAACATAGAAGTCTGCGTGACCAGTAGCTTCGACTTTGCCAAAAGTTCCCGCACTAGTATGAATAACATCCACAAAATCGGCATCAGATTTATCCAGTTTCCAGTCGTTACTTAACGTAGCGAAAAATGGAAGAGCTGGATCTAAACCTAGAAACCATATATAATTTGCAACAAACCAGATAGTGATTCCGTCTCGTTATTCAAAAAATAAATGTGTCTACAAGTTTTACTTTTAATGTCTAAAATTATTATTATTTTTTTTTGATGAGAAAAAAGAGTAAGAAGAAAATCAGTACAGTAAAAGCAACTTTTTTATTTCTTATTAAAATGCCGTACTCTATACAGCACTTTGGCGACGTCTATATAGATGTAAGATGTTTGTATATATTAGTTTAGTTTTAATCATCTGCTGCTGATGCTTATGGTTAGCGAAACGCGCTTGCAGTGTTTAAAAGAATAATGTATTGTGATGTATTAGTAGCAGTATGTGTAGAAGAACAACAGAGAGAAATTCGAGCACTTAGATCAATTACAGGATATACCTTATATGACCGGAAAAGAAGTGAGGATATAAGGGAAATGTGAAATACAGGACAAGTAAGAAGGGTAAGAAACTGAAAAAGAGAGTGGAAAGACCATGAGAACCAACTATAACCATGGACGACCACCTATAAGATGATGGTCGTCCAGGCGTGTTTAGGTTGTTCATCCCCCAACTGTTCCTAGGGAACCCTTGAAGAAAACACAGGACTTGGTCTTAACGTACAAAGAAGAAGCGGTGTATTAGTGTTTTATTTTGCAGATATATTCACTCTACAGATGGTCACTCTACAGGATTGATTAGATTCCAGTGGCCGGCCGTGGCTCCAACGTAGTGTGTCGACTGCTGTGCGAGAGGTACTGGGTTCGATCCCAGCCAGTACGGTTGCTTCATTTATTTAAATTAAATTAACTATTTATCTAAATAGAGCGACCAGAGTCACAAAAAAGGCAATGGCAAATCACTTTGAGCATACTCGTATTTTGCCTTGTACATATACAGTCTCTCAAATAGTTCCATGGATTCGCCGATAAAATGTAGATCCCATGTATTTGTAAAACACTGATGTCATACATCACTGTATAGAGTAAGACACTGTAAAAGGAAGATTCGATTCATTTTTCTTACCTGTGATTCTGGAGAATGAAGTTCCCAACACTTTTTGCAAATTGTTACCGGCCAATCCAGAAATGTGTGCTCCTAAACTGAATCCAACCACATGAATGGATTTTGGATTTATGCCTAACGGCATTAGGCTTACGACAAGTATGGAAAGGCATTGAGCTACATGCCACGTATTGAGATAAGCAGTGGCGTAGCATGGTATTTCAGCGAGAGGTTTCCAATCAACTATAAGTAAACGCTATAGAGGAATAACGGAAAACGCTGGTGAATGACAATCGATTATAATTTTGGCGTGGTCAATATCTACAGGTCATTTATTAAAAATTGACAAACTTTCAAAATTACACTAATTATAGAGATATTAAAAAAGACGAGGGCGTTTTCAGACACACAAATCTATTTATAAAAAAAAATATTTTTCCCGAATTTTAAACTACATCGTTTAAAAATAATTGTTAATCAATATAAAAATAAATTACAACCTTCTTAACACTAACATCGTTAGGCGGCAGTAAGCGCCATTAAAATCTAAGGAAAAAGCCAAGGAAATGACGTCGAGGAACTGACCTCGCCAATTTTATCGATTGTCATTCCTTAGACGCGGTTTTTTTTGGCTCGTATTGTATACCTAAAGAACAATTAATACAATTCAGAATATATTCTGAATTGTAGATATTAATTTATATTACATTAAGTATTATGTCCATATTCAGTCCATTTCGTCCATCTCATAAAAACTACTCTCACATTAATATAGTTTTTTTTTCTTTGTTTGTGTTCATTTGTGTTGATGTTAATTTTCTCATGATTGATTACTTAATAATTTGATATTATTTTCATTTAAAAATGAATTTTCTATCGGTTTTACTTCTGAAAACCATCCCTTGCTTGCTAATTGACGAACTGCACAAGGATTTAACAAAAATTTAGTAGTGCCAACAAAACCAAGAAATTCCGGTTCCTTGGAAGCATTGTACCTAAATTCCCGGTTCCATAAAACAGCTCCGGTTCCGAAAACCCTAATACCACTCTAAATACTCCCAGTTAGGGTTCAGAACCGAGTATTCAAAGATCTTTTTGGCCATCACAGAAATATTCGAAACTAATTCCCGGTTCATTCAGGACTCGGTAACAATAATTAAAAATGTTTTTAAGTGAGAAAGTCATTTGATACTTTCTAGCGGTCGAAATCAATCTAATTAAGGAATAATGATATTTCTTTTTCCTTTTGAAGTTTATATGATGTTTACTAACAATTATAGAAGTTTAAATATATGTTATTTTATTATTTAGTATAATGTTGTTCAATGTATCATCTATACTGATATATAAAATCCTTAAGTGACTCACATGCTGATTAATCACGATCCTGCTCAAACCACTCAACGTAAGAAGCTCAATTTTGGCATACAAGTTGATTCTAGGGTGTAGAGGTTCGATAAGAAGGGATTATTCGAAATTCCAGTTCCAAGAGGGTGAAACCTTGGTGAAACCACCCCTCAAATATTACAATATTTTTTATTTAAAAAACGGTCAAGTTTTCGAAAAAACGCTTAAACACGTATATTTTATTTTGTTTTTTTACATATTTTAAGATTTTTTAAAAATGTATACAGGGTGTTTCGAAAAATCTGGTCATTGATTAATCACGATCCTGCTTAAAGCGCTTGACGTAAAAAGCTGATTTTTGGAAAACAGATTGACTTTAGGGTGTCGAGGTTCGATAAGAAGGGATTTTTCGAAACTCAAATTCTAAGGGGGTGAAACTATCCGTCAAATATTAAAATATTTTTCATTTAAAAACAGGTAAGTTTTTCGGAAAAACTCTTAAACACGTATATTGTATTTTGTTGTTTTACATATTTTAAGATTTTTTATAAATTTATACAGGGTGTTTCATAAAATATTACCATTGAGTAATCACGATTCTGCTTAAACTGCTTGACTTGACGATTCTGCTTAAACTGCTTTAAAGCTGATTTTTGGCAAACGGATTGACTGTGGGGTGTAGAGGTTCGATAAGGAGGGGTTTCTCGAATCTCAAATTCCAAGAGGGTGAAAACGCCCCTCAAATATTACAATATTTGTTATTTAAAAAACGGTTAGTCTTTCGAGAAAACGCTTGGACAAGCATAATTTATTTGGTTTTTTTCATATTTTGAATTTTTTTAAAAAATCATAGAAGGTGTTCCAAAAAGTTGGGTAATTTCTTAACCACGATTCTGCTTAAACTGCTTGACGTAAAAAACTTATTTTTGGCAAACGGATTTTTCGAAAGTTAAATTCCAACGAAACGAAACTACCCCTAAACTATACCACTCAAATATTACCAAGTTATATAATAATATCGCCATATTGTTTTTTCTCATGCTGACGTAAGTGTGAGAAAATTTTATCCAGTTTGTAAGTCAATGGAAATTCTTGCTTTGCTTTATCATCACCATTACAAATGATTAATTCGACGCGAACGAAATTTGCTTTGATCAGATTTCTCGTAGCGTAACTGCATCTCTCTTCTGCCGAATGCGTTCTCTCTCTATCGTGTGTGCGACCGGTGCTATCCCCAAGTCTCTTCCTATATTTGTCAAACTGTACACGCTAGTTGGTTATATCCTTGTTTATATATTCTTATATTTTATGTTATGTTTTAATACATATTTTCATTTTTAATTTGAAAATGTAGTTTTTTTTCTCAAATTTAGTTAAATTGGGTTATGTTGTTTGATGTGAATTTTAAATTACCCACATTAAGTTTGTTTCTTCGCTTGTGTTCATGTTAATTTTCTCATGACCGATTACTTAATAATTTGGTATTTTCATTAAAAATCTCAATTTTTTATCGATTTTACATTGTAATAAAACCATCCCTTGCTTTTTAATTGATGAACTGCACCATCATTGAACACGAATTAATTAGTTCCGAAAATACCGAAAAAAAACCGGTTCCTAAGAGGGCGCTGTACCGAAATTCCCGGTTCCGGAAATCTTACTTACCAGTTATAACGTTATATCCTATATTTTCGTAAGCTTCTATTATACTCGTCGTGCTAGGATCAAGGTCCAAACCACCATAACCATGTATGACAATTTTTAGAGGTACCTTAAACGGTTTAAGTTATAATTATTATTATTTTGTCTTGAGATCGAAGTATTTATGCAGTCTGTTTAAAGTATTGTATATCGTATATTTATAGATAACTTACGTAATTGTTAAACTCAGCTGGTAAATCTGGACTGAAGGGATCCAAGTAATAAAATGCTGTTTGATTGTGGGACTGAATTGAAAGAATGAATTTTACGCTTTCGCTGTGAGTGCAGCGCTCGTAAAGGAATACAGGGCAGTCTCCGAAATTAAGTTGTAGTCCATCTAAAAAAATTTATAAAAAAAACTATTTTTAATAGTCATCATCAGACATCCCTTTAACGTATTTACCAAACCTTAAAATCATTTTTATGTGAACAGAATGAAGAGAAGGACTTGCATAAAAGATTTCGTTAATTCAGATTTTCATGACGTGCTATTTTTGTATGATGACAAATAAGACAATTTTATAGAAAATTACTTTATTGTGTCAAAGTTAAAGCACCTGATTTTGATCATATATTGTGTATTAATCAAATTCTGGACTTGTAGCTGAACCCAATTAGGCGGTTGACCCAATAGGAGGTCAATTGGGGGTCAATGCATCGACTAGGTCAAATCCAAAATTGGGTGATATTATTGCAATATGTATCGTTTTACAATGTTGAGTTTTTCAGTCAGAAGGATAAGTTTATCTAATATACAGAGTGTAAATAGTAAATATATGTGTAGGAAAAAATAGATGGTTGCTATTTTTAAAAATAAGTAGGTAGATATTTTCTTAAATTATTTTTTTATTGGTTTTCATTTCGCAAAGTTTTTTGCCTATACAGGATGTCCCAAAAATAAGTGCAAGTATTTTAAGGGGTGGTAGATCTCGATAAAAGAAACATATTTTCTCTTTATCGTTTTTCAGATAAGTCTCAAATAACGGAGTTATTTTATTTTGAAAATTTCCAAAAAAAAATTATTTTTTGGTAAAATTTTGTGAACCACTGGATCTTTTCTGGATTCTTTCTTGTAAATTTAATCTAATATCTATGTTGCCATAAAAATACAAAGAAATTATGTTTTTTTTAATTAAAAGCTAAAAAAAATTACAAAAGGTTTTTCAAAAAATTTCCAATTTTGGAAATTTTTTTTTCGCGAAAAAAACCTCATAGGCGTGTTTTTGGAGTTGAACTATTCTACCAGTTAAAATACTTGCACTTATTTCTGGGACACCCTGTATAGTGGGGGTCAAAATTTCAATGTACAGGGTGGACCATTTTGGTTGTTTCTATAGGGTATCTAGGAAACCGTGAGAAATTTTCAAATTTTGATACTGCAGTCTCGGGTTCTTTTTGAAAAATCACAATGCCGCAAACGGATCGTGGCTATCTTGATCGGTTTCGAAGCTACAGGGGATTCCCAAATTTTGTACTTTTTTAAAGATGTTCGATAGTTTATTTATTTCAACAACTAGGCAAAATGAATTAAACATTCTAAAGGCACTTTTCTGTGTAGAATGCAGTGGCGTAGTCAGACTTTTTCGAAAAAATATTTTCTTAGATATTAACTATACTTGTGTTTTTTAAATACAACCTCCTGTATATTTTTAAATTTCCTGATTCAGTTTGCCATGGACTTCTCCAAAATATATAACACTATATATTTATTTCCACTATTAACTTTAAAATTCCAATTTATTTAAAGATATCGACTTTCCTCTTGGTAGGTCATGCCGAGTATTAAAGCAAACAAGCGAATATCTACTTTCAGATTAATCCATGTATTAGCAATTAAATAAATTCAGAAAAATACGAAGCAAATAAAAAATAAGTGTGACAGAAACAAAAGAACATATTTTAATACAAACTCAACAGGTTACTTCAATCGAGCTTCTCAGTTAATATAAAAAATAGAAACACAAAGACTACATTAAATATTCAAACTGCTGCCCATTATTATCTAGACGGAGTTGGCACCGTCTTTTCACGCCGCCTCTGACAGCATTTCGAATGTGTATGTTGGTTACACTTTGCAAAGCCACAACAAAACTATTTTGTAACTCTTCTAATAAATTTTCATTTCGATAAATTTTGTTTTTCAAAAGCCCCAGAGAAAGAAGTCTAAAAGAGTGATATCAGGTGACCTAGGTGGCTAGGATTAAACTATTTTCTGACCTTTTAAAAATGGCTGGGTTTGGTTGCTCGCGCTCAAAATACCCCTCAAAATATAAATCAGCTGTCATTTGCTTATGTTTGTTAGACTCAATATAACATTCTAACATATTATATTTCTCAAAATTTTCAAATTTACTCATTTTTTATTATTTAAAATACACACACTTCAATCTGTTGAAATGAAATGTCACGCATCTATCAAAGGTATGTGCCGATCACCATGACAACCGTTTACTTTGTTATTCGGCGCGGCCTACTATACTAACTGGATATTTTAAGAAAAATTTGAAATGTTGAGGTTATAATAGTGAAAATAAATATAGAGTGTTATATATTTTTGAGAAGCCCATGCCAAGCTGAATCAAGAAAATAAAAAATATACAGGGGGTTGTATTTAAAAAAACAGAAGTATAGTTAATATCTAAAAAAATATTTTTTTCGAAAAAAGTCTGACTACGCCCCTGCATTCTACACAGAAAAGTGCCTTTAGAATGTATAATTCATTTTTGCGTAGTTGCTGAAATAAACAAACTATCGAACACTTTCAAAAAGTACAAAATTTGAGAATCCCCCTGTAGATTCGAAACCGATCAAGGTAGCCACGATCCGTTTGCGGCATAGTGATTTTTTCAAAAAAAGAACCCGAGACTGCAGTATCAAAATTTGAATATTTCTTACGGTTTCCTAGATACCCTATAGAAACAACCAAAATGGTCCACCCTGTACATACCTACATCAATTTCATTTGTTGGTTTTTTCTCGGCATCTTACGATAGAGAGAAATAGAATAAGAGATAGACTCTTCATTAACTGCTCTATCTATTAATTATACAGGGTGAGTCTTAAATAAGTGTAAATATTTTCAGGGGTGTTATATTTCGACCCCAGGAACACCTCTATGAGGTTTATTCGTTAAAAAAAGATGTTGAAATCGTGCATTTTTTAAAAATTTCCCTGTATATTTTTTGAAAACTTTTTAGAACTGCCTGTTCACCGTAAATTTGCCCACGGTAAAATTCCTTAATCTCAGATATTACCATAGTTACGGCTTTACTCTATGGTTACGGCAATAAAAGGGATGCAAATATAGAAAAACTCCTGTGGTTCTCAAAATTTTTAAAATTTTTTTTTTCTAAATTTTCAAACTTATTTAAATAACTCGGTTGTATGAAAAATGGTAAAGAGAAAATATGTTTCTTTTATCGAGATCTACCAACCCTGAAAATATTTGCACTTATTTAAGACTCACCCTGTATAATACAAAAACAAAACGTTTTTTTTATTTAATACCTTTCAGTAAAGGCAAGTAAGCTCAGTAAAGATAAACAAATCGACAAAATCTCAAATCAAATTTAAATGTTTCAATTCAAATATCATACAGATTTGATCTGCCAAGGATCGGAACCCATCTCTGTCAAAGAGGTGGAATGATTATTTGGTTATGATATATAGAGGGTCTTTAAAGATATAGATACTCAGCTGGCCATATTTTAATTTATTTTATCCCTTAAATAATTCTAAAATAAACAGTTTTCTAGTATTAAACAGTCAATTTAGAAACGTTTTGTTTTTGTGTCACTGTTAATTTAAGTTCTAAATACAATTCTTCTATAGAAGGAAATTGTATTTAGAACTTAAATTAACAGTGACACTATTGCAAGTATTGAAGAAATACATGAGAAATACAATATAATCAAACAAAAAACGGCGTCAATGATGGCTATGAAAAGAAGATCGCTTTCATTTTCCAGCCTACTGGGCACCGGTTTTTATTCGATCATACGGTAGTCAGTGAACAGAATGCGGTAGATCCAAAAATCAAGAGAAATAATGAAATAACTTTTCACTGGTAAATGACTATACAGGGTGGTCCGAATTGTAATCTGGAAACTTCTTCAACATATTCTGCAGATGAAAATAAGTTAAAAAGTTCGTATAAAATCATGTCCTAAAATGCTTCGTTTGGAGATACAGCATTTTACTGGTAGGGAACACCATAACCCAAAGAAATTAGCTCTATTATATACAGAATGTCCCAAAACAGCTCTATATCAAGTTTATAGTTTGAGAAGTTTAATCCAAGTTGTTTTATAGAACAATAAATAAAAATACAACAAGTATATCGCCCTGTATATAGCATTTTTCTACAGAGTGGGGCAACGATGCCTAGAGTATAAAATTCATTATCTCGTTTGTTTGCAGAATTAGGAGAAATTAATAAAAAGAAAAAATGTTGCGTAAAATTTTATAAAAATAATGGTTATAAATTTAAAACCAGTAATTTTTTTTTAAAAATTCTAGATTTTGTAAAGTTGGAGGACTCAAATTTGGTAAGATAGTCTTATAAAGATGACAATCTATTATAATATTTGTGTAAAGATTTTTAAGTTGTAAGCCTCAGGCTGTTTAAAATAAATGTATGAATTTGGACGAATTAAATTTCAAAATTCTCAATTTTTTAAGTAGCACGCCGTATATTTTATTATTTTTTCTCATTTTACTTTACTGATGTCACAAATAGCTTCAACTTTTATTAAGTATTCCATATCACCTATTTTTAATAGCTTGCGATTTATTCCGATTTTATGTAATTTGTTTTTAATTTTTATCTTTCTTGTTAATTCATTATTCATCATTAATAAGTAGTTTGCAATTAGTATCATTACTTTTTATTAATTATTAACTTTATGCCAAAACCAAATATTTTTTTATACTTTTGAAACAATCTTATCGACTTATCATCATATAAAATTTTCGAGAATATCCTAATTAATAATTTAAAAATAAATATAGTACAAATATTTAATAGCACTGATCTAAATTTTTTACTCTATGAATAAATGACAGACTTATAAGACAAAAATAAATTAGTAATTACCTGAAAATAGCAGCAAATGAAATAATACACCGGTTACAGCTTTAAACATTATTATTCAACACCTTCTGCTAGACGACTGTTATCAGCATTCATTACTGCATCTCGTCTTCATCTGGTTCACATGTTTTTGCTAACATGTTTGGCCTAACAGGATTTTCCGTATTCCCACAAATAAGAACGGATATTTGTAGATAAGAGCGCCAAAAAATTGACTTTCGATAGTTCACACAGCGCTCGCCGAACATAAAATCAAAACAATATAGAAAGCTTGCGGGCAAAACAAATGACAATACAGGACTAACAATGGACAGTAAGCACACCTTCCCATATGTGTTAAAGTAATTTAAAATTAAAATATACCGGGTTTCGTAAATGGATTACGATCGAAAATTTACTAGAACTTATTTAAAATTGTTTTAAGTAATACAATAAATGACACACTTATTAAATCGTTTTTTAAATGTCATTTTCATAATGTCAAAATATTTTTGTAGTTATAGAAATTTGATTCTTGATAAATTTAAATTATAGATTTCATTCAAAATGGAACTTACCTAAGTAACATTAATATGAATGAACTTATTTGAATATAGTAAATAATATTTCTATTTTAGAGACGACAAATTAACAAACAAATAATAAGTATTAAGATATTTAATAACTCTAGTAGTTTGAGTAAAAAGGTTAATAAAAAAGCATATTAATATTTTGGTGGTTCATTTTTCAATTCCTTGCACAGAATACCTACAGTATAAATTTTACTCTGTAATCTGTTTTTTTCCTATAAGAGTGGGAAATTTTAATGTGGATGAATTTTCTATATAACGTCTCTTAATTTTAATATTGAAGATTAAGAGTAAAGTAACCAAATATTAAATACCACTTCGTTTTAGTAAAAATTAAAATGTTTAGCCGACCATACCAATAGGTATGGTAGGCTATTAAGATCGGCAAAAAAAAATAAATGACCTAAATACAAAATATTTTTATGGTGTCTGTCTGTCTGTCTGTCTGTCCGTCTGTAACACGATAACTCAAAAACCGCTAAACCGATTTTCACCAAATTTGGCACAAAAATACTGTGGCATCCGAGAATCTGGCCATTAGTTTTTGGTGGGGGTGGGGGGTTGGTAAGGGAGTATGGGAGGGGGTTAAAAATTTTTAAAAATCGTAACTCCAAAATTACAATAGCTAGCGAAACGCGGTTTTCAATTTAAGATTAGGAATAATATTTGCAACAAAATTTGTAATTACAAGAAAATCAGTCAAAGTCGCAGTTTTTGAGATAAAAAAAAATTGGAAAAATTCCTTTACTTTGAAACTAAAAGAACTGCCTACCAACTTTTTATTAACATATTTTAGTATGGGCGGCTATACGTGCCTCCCGGCGCCAATTTTTTAAAAGAATTCCGATTTTTGCAATATCTCCGAAACTAAAATTTCATAAAAAGTCAAACTATGTCTACCATTTAATTTACCCAATAATATGTATAATAAACATTTTTAGAAAACCGTCTCTCCAATAGTATCTTAGTAAAAATTAAAATATTTTAAAAAAGGTCCGATTTTTGTAATATCTCCAAAACTAAAATTTCCTAATAAGTCAAACTATGTCTACCATTTCATTTACCCAATAATATGTATAAAAAAAATAGAAACCCGTGTCTATCATAATTTCTTAGTAAAAATTATTATTTTTTTAAAGGTCCGATTTTTGCTATTCTATTATCTCCGAAACTAAAATTTCATAAAATCTCTAACTATGTCTACCGTTCATTTACCCAATAATATGTATAATAAACATTTTTAGAAATCCGTGGTCTCCAATACTTTCTCAGTAAAAATTATTTTTTTAAAGGTCCGATTTTTGCGGTATCGCCGAAACTAAAATTGCTTGGATGTTTGAAAAAGTGTAGTTTATAATATTGAAAAAGTAATAAATTAAAAATTAATAAATAATCTGATTCAGTTTCACATAATTTGTATCAAAATGGCAGTCTGTCCGTCTGAGAACTCCACACAGAAAAAACAATAAAGTATTTTCAACAATAGTCTTATTATTGAGAGCCAATCCATTTATACAAACATAGTGCAGTGAGCAGAACTATTAAAATCATTTTAGTTTAAATATAGGCATATTGTTAAAACTGACACCATTTTATTATGCCATTCAGTGTACCTCTATCCCGTGCCTCTCATATGCTTTGTTTGGTTCCAATACAACATTATGAAGAAAGATCCTGATGATTTCGGCAATTTAGAGACATCGCATCGGTTCGAAACGTCGAGGGCGTCATCCTGTAGCCCGCCCCCAATTATGCCGAAATTAACCCACATTTTTCTTCAATATCAAATCCTTAGTCCCACCTCTGGTCCCACCCTGATGAAAATTTGGTCGCGATCGCAGGACATCAGCTTTTGACGTTTCTTACGTCAAAAGTAACTGTCACAGTGACACGTGTCGTACACAGTCAACTTGGCTTTGGTCCAATCTATGGAGTGTATGGATGGATAAACAAAAAAGGGAAGAATTAGGATGCCGCTGCTGTAGCAAGAACCTAAAATTTAAGACATGCGCCGAACATTTTTAGAACAGCTGATTCAAAAGACATAAATATTTGACGTGAATCATATACGGGAAGCCGCGGGTTTCAAAAAAATACAAATTTTATTTTCATGTCACATGAAATAAATTACAGTTTTTTATTCAGCAGCAATAGACTAGGTCCTTTTTATTGTTTCTCATAAGTTATTTCGTAAATGTCATTCAAGACGACGAAAAAATATTCTGATCGTTTTAGCTTAAAATTAATTTTAATTATAATTAAGAAAATTTTATTTAGAGTAATAATTGGTGATGGGTTTAAAATAAATATAATGCAGCTTTAAAATAACTTCATACCTACATTTATTTATTATAAAAATTAAGCCAATATAATGTAATTTTATTTTGTACAAGTATTTATTTACGTTTTGCCATCGTAGTTGCCATTCATTCAGAATAGTGGATTTTAAATGTTCGATAGTCGGATGGCTTAACTACCTTAATATCAACTACTTCTAGACAAGAACCGTATGCAGTATTATCTTCTTTTTCACTCCCAGCTATTCCAACATGGCTTGGGACGTGGAATAATATAATTTTATAGCCCTTCCAGATCCTCATGTCTTCCTTGTAGTTCACCCAATAGAATCGTTCTCGCAGCTTCCTCCCAAGTTGGTAGTTGCCATTCATTAAGAATAGTGGATTTTAAACATGTTTCGTACTCGAATCGTTTCGTACTCGAATGGAACTACTGTAACATCATAAATAAATTGTATACCAACACATAATGGCCAAACTTCCCAACAGACTTTAATATTCATAAACCTCATCAGAAGAAAATATTTTTTGATCCAAAGTTTTTTTTTTGTTATTAGAATAAATTACCTGCAATTTGTTAATTCATTACAACATTGAATAAAAGATGCAAAGTGTTTATACATACTTTAATAGATAAATCTTCATTTAAAATTATGTGATTTAAAATCTGCTTGTTTGTAGGATCTAGACTCATAAACTCAATAATTTCTTTAGGTTTATTGATATAACCAATAAAGTGGTAATGCTAAAATTTTGTTTTTGATTTGAGCAATAGGGTCCATTATTTCCATTATTTGATGCTGTTATTGCTCTACAAAATGTTGATCTTTATCAAGGGATGTTTATGTGTGTAATATTACTATTTATGTGTATAATAATACTGTATGACTACAAAAAAACACGGCGTCAAGTTGGCTTGGAAATGAACATCGATGACATTCTCCATATCATTTTACATATAATGACAGCAATCTTCATTTCATAGGCATCGCTGACGCCGTTTTTTATTCGATCAAATTGTACTTAAGTATATAATATCCATTTAATGGTTCCTGTTTTAGTTGCTGGTGTTCATATTTTGGTCTTTTATTCTGTTGTTGCTCTACAAAATGTTGATATTTATGTGTATAATATTACTCTTTCTGTGTATAATAATACTTTTGTGTATAATATTCATTTAATGGTTCCCTTCTTGCTTGTTGCTGTTATTGCAACTCAGAATTTAAATTAACCTGAGGCAGTAGGTAGAGCTTCATCCTCCAATATTTTCCTATGTAAACTGTAAGTGGACAGTATTTCTGATGACAATTTTATCATAAACTTTAACATCTTGTTCTTTAAAATGAAACTGCCATACCTTATCTGTAGATTTCAAAGCAATATCTAATTCTTTTGACCATCGCTGTAATCTAATTCTTGTCGGAACAAAACTTAAAAAACTTGCATATATAATACCGACTCCAAAATACCCAGAAATGTTGAATTCAATGGCAAAATAATAAACAAAAATACCTGTTTTTTAATTTTTCAATTTGCATTCTACTACATTGACCTATATTTTCTTAATTCATAAGCGATTGGAGAATATATTACAATAAGGTTAAGCTTATTTATCCCCACAATAGAAATCCAAAAAACGTTGAAAACAAATCAATAAGGATAAATATATTTGCCATTGAAATATTAATGTGGTCGCGGTAATCAAAAAAATATACTTAAATATAAAAATATACAGGGGGAGTCTTAAATAAGTGCAAATATTTTAGAGGTAGTATATGTCGATATCAGAAATACCCCTGAGTTTTTTTTTGCATTTGAAATTTTTTCAAAAAAAATTAGATTGTTTTCTTAGTTTTTAGTTGAAAAACATAATTTCTTGATAATATAGAAACATAGGTAGTAGATTAAACTTACAAAAAAAAACAGGTAAGATCCAGTGGTTCTCAAAATTTAAGCAAAAGATCATTTTTTATTTTCAGAATAAAATAAAAAAATAACTGTTATTTTAGACTTATTTGTAAAACAGTAAAGAGAAAATATATTTCTTTTATCGAGATCTACCATCCCTGAAAATATTTGCACATTTATTTAAGACTCACCTTGTATATGAGAATTACATTTTTTAAAAATAACTAAAAATGAAATGATGTAATTTTTTATTGCTAAAGCCGTATAAGTTGTCTACAGTAAATATAATATATCAGTCGCTTTATTCAAACTCTGTCCATTACCTAAAGGTACACACTTGCAAAATACCCGTTGATATTTCCTGATAAAACGGTATATTGATGTCATTATTATTGATTCCAGGTAAGTTTTGATATAATATATGAGTAAATATGGATATCTGGTTAAATATTTATTATCAGTACAGAAAGTAAAATGAGACAGTTTAAATGAGAATAAAAATAGAAAAATTATTTTTGTCCCACATGTCACCTTTTGTTTATGCATGAAAATAATGAATGCATAGGTATTTCCTAGTTGTATTGATTGACTAAATTAAAAACATTTCATTTTCAGAAACTCGAATAATGAATGCATAGAAAATAAAATTCTTGATAAACATTGGAATTTTAGAGTTATCTTTATTAATTCTAGCATAACATTTTATATGCTCCATTATTTTTAACACTTTTTTGTTATTTAAATTTTTGGTCAAAATTGACAGAAAAGTTGGATAAAAAAGATATTTTATTTTTTTATATTTCCTAAATTTTAGACTTAATTCAAATGATAGATAATAATAACTTTCACTTGCACATTGGCAATTTTTTTCTCTACAAAATGGCAAGGTTAATTTTCCATTTGGATCACCAATTTCCTTGTAAAATATAAATTCTTAAGTAACAATTTAACCCTTTCCAGCTACTTTTTTGACAGTATACAAAACAGGTCTAAAGCAAAAAAGTGCGTAATTAGTGTACCTAGAGTACAATTTGATTTTTTGGGGAAAATCAGCACTAGCGGGAGAATTTGAAAGCAACGTCATCTAATGACTACTACTAAAGTCATTACAGTTATTCAATATGTATACAATAGTTAATAAATGTATAATCCTTATAATCACACCGCCATATCATCATCATCATTCTCAGCTTATTCAACCATTTCCACTTATGGTATAGCCACCCTCACATATTTACTCTCATTGTAGTTGGGCCCATTGTCGGCTATGCAGGCCCGAGTTATCCCTGCTAATTTCCTAATATCATGGTCCCATCTCAGGCTAGGTCTCTTAATTCCTCATGCTGTAATTTTTGTAGTCCATCTGCTGCCTGCTACCCATTGCCATCTGTTGTCCTGCCCATTGCCACTTGAGGGATTTGATTGTGTGGATGACATCTATTACCTGTTTTTTTTGTCGTATCCACTCTATTCTTTTACGGTCTTTCTTGGTTATTCTCAGCATATTTCTTTCTATTGAGCGTTGTGCGATATACCGCCATATATATCACCGGCTAAGTCCTGCTAGGAAAACAGGATAAATATGTATGGTTTGTAACTCCTTGAAGGGAGCAAAAAGCACAATTTTCTATACTAAGCTGATATAAATCAGTTCATCCAAAACATCCAACACTTTTTTGACAGTATACAAAACAGGTCTAAAGCAAAAAAGTGCGTAATTAGTGTATATACCTAGAGTACAATTTGATTTTTTTGGGAAAATCAGCACTAGCGGGAGAATTTGAAAACAACGTCATCTAATGACTACTGCTAAAGTCATTACAGTTATACAATATGTATACAATAGTTAGTAAATGTATAATCCTTATAATCACACCGCTATATCATCATCATCATTCTCAGCTTATTCAACATTTCCAATTATGGTATAGCCACCCTCGCATATTTAGATACTCTCTTTGTAGTTGGGCCCATTGTTGACTATGCAGGCCCGAGTTATCCCTGCTAATTTCCTAATATCATGGTCCCATCTCATGTTTGGTCTTCTTCTAGGTCTCTTAATTCCTCATGCTGTAATTTTTGTGGTCCATCTGCTGCCTGCTACCCATTGCCATCTGTTGTCCTGCCCATTGCCACTTGAGGGATTTGATTCTGTGGATGACATCTATTACCTGTTTTTTTTTTGTCGTATCCACTCTATTCTTTTACGGTCTTTCTTAGTTATTGTCAGCATATTTCTTTCTATTGAGCGTTGTGCGATATACCGCCATATATATCACCGGCTAAGTCCTGCTAGGAAAACAGGATAGATATATATGGTTTGCAACTCCTCGAAGGGAGCAAAAAAGCACAATTTTCTATACTAAGCTGATAAAAATCGGTTCATCCAAAATATTTTTGACACTATACAAAACAGGTCTAAAGCAAAAAAGTGCGTAATTAGTGTACCTAGAGTACAATTTGATTTTTTGGGGAAAATCAGCACTAGCGGGAGAATTTGAAAACAACGTTATCTAATGACTACTACTCAAGTCATTACAGTTATACAATATGTATACAATAGTTAGTAAATGTATAATCCTTATAATCACACCGCCATATCATCATCATCATTCTCAACTTATTCAACCATTTCCAATTATGGTATAGCCACCCTCACATATTTAGATACTCTCTTTGTAGTTGGGCCCATTGTTGACTATGCAGGCCCGAGTTATCCTTGCTAATTTCCTAATATCATGGTCCCATCTCATGTTTGGTCTTCTTCTAGGTCTCTTAATTCCTCATGCTGTAATTTTTGTGGTGCATCTGCTGCCTGCTACCCATTGCCATCTGTTGTCCTGCCCATTGCCACTTGAGGGATTTGATTCTGTGGATGACATCTATTACCTGTTTTTTTTGTCGTATCCACTCTATTCTTTTACGGTCTTTCTTTGTTATTCTCAGCATATTTCTTTCTATTGAGCGCTGTGCGATATACCGCCATATATATCACCGGCTAAGTCCTGCTAGGAAAATAAGATAGATATGTATGGTTTGTAACTCCTCGAAGGGAGCAAAAAAGCACAATTTTCTATACTAAGCTGATAAAAATCGGTTCATCCAAAACATCCAACACTTTTATGACAATATACAAAACAGGTCTGAAGCAAAAAAGTGCGTAATTAGTGTACCTAGAGTACAATTTGATTTTTTGTAATTGTCATTACAGTTATGCAATATGTATACAATAGTTAATAAATGTATAATCCTTATAATCACACCGCCATATCATCATCATTCTCAGCTTATTCAACTATTTCCAATTATGGTATACCCACGCTCACATATTTACTCTCATTATAGTTGGGCCCATTGTCGGCTATGCAGGCCCGAGTTTGGTTTGGTTTGGTTTGGTTTGGTTTGGTTTGGTTTGGTTTGGTTTGGTTTGCTATGCAGGCCCGAGTTATCCCTACTAATTTTCTAATATCATGGTCCCATCTCAGGTTTGGTCTTCTTCTAGGTCTCTTAATTCCTCATGCTGTAATTTTTGTGGTCCATCTGCTGCCTGCTACCCATTGCCATCTGTTGTCCTGCCCATTGCCACTTGAGGGATTTGATTCAGTGGATGACATCTATTACCTGTTTTTTTTTGTCGTATCCACTCTATTCTTTTACGGTCTTTCTTGGTTATTCTCAGCATATTTCTTTCTATTGAGCGTTGTGCGATATACCGCCATATATATCAACGGCTAAGTCCTGCTAGGAAAATAGGATAGATATGTATGGTTTGTAACTCCTCGAAGGGAGCAAAAAAGCACAATTTTCGATACTAAGCTGATAAAAATCGGTTCATCCAAAACTGAGTTTTTTAAATATTTAACCTTCCCCCGCCACTTTATTTTTGACAATAGTCAAAATAGGTCTGAACCAAAAATGGTGTATATATTACCACAGATATTACGGTTAAAGTCCGATATCCGGTTAATGTCGACATTAACATGTTAATGTTTCGGTTAGGTTATGTTTTTGGTTGTTTTGTTGTGTGTTATTCTCGAGATTAACCGGGTAATGTCGACATTAACCGGACATCGGACCTTAACCGTAACATATACATACTCTTATATTCTTGACAAACCTGAGTTAGAAAGATTTATAAGAAAATTTATCTTGGTACAATGTTACGCCCTTGCTGATTAATATTTTTTCCTTTAGACCACACACATATCATTCACGGTTTTCGAGTTACACACGACTTATTTGTTATTAAACCACACTGTACATGAATATTGCACGCAGCCAAAAATATCTAGACAGTATAAAATTTTATCACTATTTCAAAATACCTCTGTTTTCATAAGAGAGTAAGACTTACTTTCTTTAAACCTTGTACATTAAGTAAATTACGTAGGTCACCTTTGAAAAAAAATCATTGATATTCTCGTGGCAATCCAATCATACATAATAGGAACGAAACCAGTAACTTAAAAAAATGACCCAACTTAATTTGGTAAGGAAATGAGATGGCGCAATTCCGATTTATTTAATGGTAGTTAACGTTATGTCATGCACATTTTTATATATCAAATTATACATTGTTAAAATATATAACGTCTATAAAAGACAGTCATATATATCATATCAGCACATATAAGATATAAATAAAAAATAAAAAAAAAATAGTAATAAATATGATGTGTTTTAGTTAATATTTAGACAACATTATACTAAATAATAACCACAAACCAAAAATACATTGAAACTGTTTCCTGCTAATGTAGATGTCCCATTTCCCATTAAAATGATTTAAAAACTCATGACCGACTTGTCAACGGTTTATAATAGACGTATCTACTATAAACTAACGTGTTCTTGAATAGTTGTAGCCTTGATTATGTATAATATATAAACAAGTGTTGTAGTTAGAAAAATTTTAAATATCTTTTTTTTCTCTCTTAATCACTGCGACCTTCCAGATACATTGTGTGTCCCACTTTCTTGACTTGTAAAGTGTTATAACTCCTCATTAAGGTCCGACCGAGATCTCGGTCTCGGTTACAGTCATTCTCGGCTAAAAATCAGGCCGAGATTTCGGTCTCGTTCTCGGTATAAAAAGGCCGAGATTATCGGCCACGGCCGAGACTACTCACGATCGTCAAATTAGCTTATTTTTTGGCGTTATCGCTCCACCTATCGATGCGTGGATGAATGAAATACTCGTCCGACTCGAATCACGAAGGGGATTTGCCGGATGGCTGAAGAATGTTAGATATTAGTGTCTTATTAATGTAAGTTTTATAAATTTAACAGAATTGTGCTTTTATATGAATTACTCGTATATCCTACTAATCAGTAAATTTTTTGTGTGTAATTATTCACCTCCATACAGAGGTCTGAAACAGCAGCTTATAGATTTCTAGTCTGCACGACCAACAAGCGTCTAATATTTTCATTAGTAGCTATTTGTCATTTTATAGTATTGAATCCCAATAAAACCGTTTCTGCACGAAAATAACGTTATTATTACATTATTATCGAATTTTTTTATATAATAAACTATTGAATAAATATTGCATCGTGTCTCGGTCTCGGCCGAGACTAAAAATCCGGGTTCAGTCGAACCTTACTCATCATACAGTCCCAAGGTTTGACAAAAGCCAGTATCTGATCTGAAATTTCGCACAGAGGTTAGACCAAAGTTTATGGCACAAATGATTGTTGTCTCGGCGCACTTTGTGATGAGGTGTTCTGATGTTTCCCCACAGAACCTGCATTCGCCGTTGTTTCTTAGCTTCAATCTACTGAGGCAGAGGCGGATACAGAGGGGGGCCCATGGGGCCCGCCCCCCCCCCCCTAAAATCTGTAAATTGGGTTAAATATTAGGCTTTTGGGTTAAAAATTACGGACTAAAAAGCATATTCTACATTACTTTTTATTTGGGCCCCCCCTAAAATAAATTTCTGTATCCACCCCTGTACTGAGGTAGTTAAGAAGACAGAGTGTCCAGTTAAAAATACCGTGACAACCGGAAGACTTTTCTTATCTATACTAATATATAAAATCCTTAAGTGACTGACATACTGATTAATCACGATCCTGCTCAAACCACTCAACGTAAGAAGCTCAATTTTGGCATACAGGTTGATTCTAGGGTGTTTGAGGTTCGATAAGAAGGGATTTTTCAAAATTCCAGTTCCAAGAGGGTGAAACCACCCCTCAAATATTACAATATTTTTTTATCTAAAAAACGGTCAAGTTTCCGAAAAAACGCTTAAACATGTATATTTTATTTTGTTTTTTTACATATTGTAGTGTAACAACCCAAATTCGTCAACAAAGTTGAAGAGGTAATATTTTGGCCAACTGTATAACAAGAAATTTAAATGAAAGAAAGGAACCTACGTTGTGTTAAATATATTTTTATTGTGATTACCTCGGATGCGCCTCGACAAAGCAATATTTTGGGAAATTTGAGGAGAATAGGTTA